>NW_026858895.1:0-17100 GCF_026571515.1 Ruditapes philippinarum
CACACATCACACACACATACATCACACACACATACATCACACACACACATACATCACAACACACACACATACATCACACACACATACATCACACACACATACACACACACACACATACACACACAACACACACATCACACCACACACACATACATCACAACACACATCCATCACAACACACACATACCATACACATACCATACACAAACACATACACACCACGCATCACACCACACATACATATCACAACACACATACATCACAACACACTCACACCACACACACACATACATCACCCACACATCACAGCACACACACACATATACACCACACATACCTATCACAACATACAGGACATAGATCACAACACACATACATCACACCACACACACACACACACATCACACCACACAAACATGCACAGATACACACACAAAAAACACACACCACATGTACATACACCACATACACACCACACAGACACAGACAACATGAGTCAATAATCGCTCAAACATCACACACATAAATTGAAGCACAAATAACACAGTTGACATGATACACTTAGTACAAATCACACATGGGACATGTCACTTAGCAAAAATCACACAGGTGACATAGTACACAAATCACATAGAGGACATAACTGACTTAGCACAGTGGACATGATACGCTAAGTACAAATCACACAGAGTACATGACACACAAAACACAAAACAAAAACAAAAGTCACACAAAAGTCACACAGAGGACATGAGTCACTTATTACAAATCACACAATTTGTCATACCACACAATTGACATAACTCACTCAACACAAATAAAACAGAGGACATGACATACTTATAGCACAAACCATACAGTGGACATAACTCACTAAACATAAATCACCTAGAGGACATAACTCACAAATCACACAGACAACATCATAACCTAGCACAAATCACATAGAGAAAACTACTCACTAAATTACCTGTTCCGAACAAATTTGATAATTAGTCAAAATAAACAGGGTACGGAGTGACATTTTTACATGCACCACATTCACGGTATTCACATACCGGATGGTTACGTAAGAAAACATAGGGTATCAGAGCACTAAATCTCAAGAAATAGTTACGAAAGTTATTCGCATTCGGGTTACACAGATAACCAAATTTAAAGTGAATTTCTCCATAATGGTAAATTTGCAATGTCATGAATACTTATGCTGATATTATTTAGCACCATTCGTGACAACAAAAACAAACCATGAAAGAAAAATATATGGATGTTGTTTGTAAGTTTGAGATACATGGTCCGATATAATATATCTATATATAACAGATAATAAATTGTTCTAGAATAACATATTACTATAAATCATATAAAAGAGCCGTGACATTACAAAACCAACATAGTGCGTTTGAGATCAGCATGGATCCAGACCAGCCTGCACATCTGCGCAGTCTGATAAGGATCCATGCTGTTCGCTTAAAAACCCTATAACAAGTAGAGAAACTGATAACGAACAACATGGATCCTGATCAGACTGCGAGGATGCGTAGGCTGGTCTGGATCCATACTGATCGCAAACGCACTATGTTGGTTTTGTCATGGCGCGGCTCAAATGTTCATTATTAAATGACATAGAACTATATCCATATTTTATTTTAAAGGAATATTTTATAAGAATATCTAAATTAGTAAAACGGGCGATCCGTTTCCCGATCTTCTATTTTTAAAAATGAACATCATTTGAGCCGTGTCATGACAAAACCAACATAATGGGTTTGCGACCAGCATGGATCCAGACCTGCCTATGCATCCGCGCAGTCTGATCAGGATCCATGCTGTTCGCTATCAGTTTCTATACTTGTAATAGAGTTGGTAAGAGAACAGCATGGATCCTGATCAGACTGCGCGGATGCGCTGGCTGGTCTGGATCCATGCTGGTCGCAAACGCATTACGTTGGTCTTGTCATGACGCGGCTCATTTATGCGCTATAAATAGCTCTCGAGACGCTGTTTCGAAACAGGCTTTACAGTGATATGATGCACTTTTCCTAGATAAATTTACCGAAATACTAAGTTTGAAACAACGCAGATTTTTTTCTAACAGAAAATAAAAGCTAAAGACCGCTTTTAATTTTATTTTAATAAAGGATTTTCAGTATGTTTGACGATTTTCACTTGAAAAAAAATAGCGCTACATGTGTGGTTATAATTTGTCATAAAAATAGCAAAATGAATTCGTAAACTAAGTGGTTATTTGATTAAATTTACTGAAAAACTTAGTTTGAAACAACACAGATTATTTTTTTCCAGTAAAAAATAAAAACTGAAGGTCGCTTTAATCATTTTAGTGTAGTACAGCATAATTAATTATCTACGTGGAAAACTCATGATAAAATCATTCTACGTAACCTGGTCGTAAATCTATCATTGTGAAATATATCATGACGTGGACCAGGGTTTGTAATAAACATATCATAAATTTCATAATGTTAAATATATACGTTTATGGCAACATTATTTCATATCAATATTCACACAAACATAGACCGTTATAAACCTGTCATACCCACGCCTATGTTAAGGCAAAAGATTTAATAATTTGTTTTATCATATTATTTATACGTAAAATAAAGGAATTCCCAAATTATAAAAAAGAAACGAGGCAAAATTGAAAATGTTGCAGGCTTGGTTTGATCCCCGCAAATTAAACCAAAAGTATTAAAAAATCGGATGGAGTCTGTATTGTGTAAATATACGAAAGGAATAAGTATAAATAAATTCTGTATGTTTTATCATAAAGTCAGTCTTAAGGTTTTGAAAAAGATTTAACCTCGTCTTTTTCTTTAAATCCTTGCTTCAACCTGAAAATTCTGTCAATGAAAAATATATAAAGGCCACTTCCTTGCCTTGAGCGCCATTATGTTAACTTATTCAAAGAGTCATGAAAGCTTGAAAATAAAGAATTTTAACATCATAATTCATACGTATTCAAATATATAAAGAAGGGTTATATACAGTATGTTTCTTGAAAACAATAACAACAGAATACAAGTTTTTTTTATATAATCGTTAATGGCCATTATTTTGTATTCTATTCTTTGAGGTTTGTGCCAATGGCTGTGATGCAACAAGGTAACAATTCTAACGTTTACATTATTATTTGAAAGTAATATCAAATATTATATTGTCATAAAATTTGCCCAATAATATAACTATTTGATTGAATGAGCGACACGTGATCATGCCTGTATCCTCTGAAGCAAAATAGTTGTGCCGCATTATGTACAGAGCTTTACAAACACAGAACCTATTATTTCATAATTCAGACCTCACAATAAAATAAACCTCTCTTGAAAAAAACACCTCTCAGGATCGACCAACATAACCTCAAAAGAACGTCCCTCTGCAGAGGAGTATGTATACAAATAAAATATAATAATAGATAAATAACCGACTAGACACGCGGCTCGTATACAAAAACATATTTTACACATGAAACAATGAAAAAGGCCAGACGAATTAATTCGAAGCAAAATAACTCCAGCTAAAATGCACAATAAATGACAAAACTGTAATACGCAAAACAATTAATTATAGGCGTAATGTAGTGATTCATTATAACTAGTTAATTGCAACAATACATTTATATATAAGTGTGTGTATGCAAATCATACTACAACAACAATTTCGAACGGTACAAATCTAGCTAGAGATAAAACTGTTACAACCGAAACAAAATGGCCAATATGTGCGTGACTCTATTTTATTTGACTGTGATATTGGCATTGACGGCAGGGCAACATAAACACAATAATTCTCCGAACAAAAACGCAAAAGGTAAGTTTTCAAATGCATTCTTGATTATTTGTTTTATATTTCATCAAAAGGACATTCCGTTTGTTTTCATATTAAGGAGAAAGATGA
Organism: Ruditapes philippinarum; assembly: GCF_026571515.1. Lineage (NCBI taxonomy): Eukaryota > Metazoa > Mollusca > Bivalvia > Venerida > Veneridae > Ruditapes > Ruditapes philippinarum. Next base: position 3,919 of record NW_026858895.1, read on the forward strand.
ATGTTTTGTTTAAAAAATCAGGAGCATAGTAGGTTTTTGATGTACACGTTTTGATTCTGCAGTAAGGATTATATATATTTATCAATAAAAATACATTTGATAAAATTGCACAAACACCTTAGATCATTTAACTTAGCTATGATCTTAAAAGAAAAAAAAATAAGTTATTGTATTCTATAGTGTAAGTTTCATGAACAGGCACCGTCGTCGGTTACCCACGGCATATATTCTGTACATGCTTCATTATATTCCGTACATACTTCATTATATTCCGTTACATACTGCATTATATTCCGTACATACCACATTATATTCCGTAAGAACTACATTATTATATCGTAGTATGCACGGAAAATATACCGTGGGTATACCGACGATGACGTTCACCGGCTGTACAGCATCTTAAATATATATAATTCTGTTACAGAGGAGTATGGCATAGAATTTGTTACAAGTGGTACAAATGACCCCGTGTGGACCATACAGAAAAATAACCAAGTCGTTAAGTTGATTAATGATTATGTAAAGGTAATATATTTGTTATGTCTGTAACTTTGACGTAAATATCTAGATAATGTTAGATGTGCATGTTTGTTTCGAGCCCACAACAGGATAAAGTTAGCTTTACTTGTTAATTTGACGCTCATAATAAAGTAATGCTAGATTACCTGTTAATTTGACGCTTATAACAGAATAACTGTAAATCTACTTGTTAATTTAACGCTTATAAGAGGATAATGCTATATCTACTTGTTAATTTAACGCTTATAACTGGATAACGATATATCTACTTGTTAATTTGACGCTTATTACAGTATAACTGTAAATCTACTTGTTAATTTAACGCTTATAAGAGGATAATGCTATATCTACTTGTTGATTTAACGCTTATAACTGGATAACGATATATCTACTTGTTAATTTGACGCTTATAACAGTATAACTGTAAATCTACTTGTTAATTTAATGCTTATAAGAGGATAATGCTATATCTACTTGTTAATTTAACGCTTATAACTGGATAACGATATATCTACTTGTTAATTTGATGCTTATAACAGAATAACTGTAAATCTACTTGTTAATTTAACGCTTATAAGAGGATAATGCTATATCTACTTGTTAATTTAACGCTTATAACTGGATAATAGACCTACTTGTTAATTTAACGCTTATAACAGGATGAAATATTTACTTGTTATTTGGACATTTATAACAGGATAATTAATGTCCACTGTATCAGGATAATATTTATTCTTGACGCTAATAACAGGATAATAAATTTACTTGTTAATTTGATGCCCTAAACAAAATAGTAGCTCCACTTATAATGGACTGTTCCAAATACAAAGCTGGGCGAATCCATTTATGACAATCGGAAGGTTAAGAGCTTATATGCAACAAAAAGACATTTCAAGCCAGTGTACCCGAAGGTTTCATATAATCAAGTCACGATTTTTAGTTGTAGAATTTCAAGGGAGGTAAATTAACAGTTGAAATATACGCTCGACACAGCCATACTTTCAAGTTTGAAACCTCACCTTAAAATTTCTACAGCAATCTTTATTTAATCTTTATAAAAACCCAATTGTTGTTATTTCTACATGTTTTGTGTATATTACAGACAAACCAAAATAAAGTGCTTAATGGAAACGGTTACAAAGGCTACAAGGTCAATCATAAAGTTGGAGGTGTTTTGCAACACACCTGGATAATTCCAAGATGTGGCAGCCCAACTTTAGAAAAACAAATTTACCAAACAGCCCCAGCCACGACACCGCGCCAGTATGAAGTCAGCTTGGACGCAGCATTGAACCTATGTCCGAAACCTGCTCCGGGGCGGAAATGAATGTAGACATTTGACAAATGATCGTGATTACTTAAAAACAGGAAGTGAATATCTTCTCAACATGCGCATGCGTTCTATTGTTTGTTCATACTGTTTATTTCTAAAAGTTCTTTTGCTATAACTTTACACGTTAGCAGAATAAAATGTTACATTTTCAAACAGTCAGTACTTTCTTTCATTTTTTTCTTATGTAAATTTCTGAAATTCGACATGGACATGTAACGAAATTTCGTTTCAGGATACTTTCTAGATGAAAAAGATAATGCGATAAATGAATGGTTAACATTTTTCTTACAATTCAAAGTTTATACACCGCCATGAAACAGGAAGGAATTTCACTCTAAAGATCATTACTCTATGAAGAAATGATAAAAATGTTTTAACCCAGTGGTTTCGAAGTCCATATATTAAGAGAACAAATCCGTGATAGATACCAGCTTGTATTGTAAAAAGAGACCAGATGACGAACTGTAGAAAAATCCATTGATACATATTGCGACCATAACCTTGACCTTAAAAAGTTAAAGCAGTCCATGCAAGGTGCGCACGCTCCACAAAAGCAATACAACCGTCAATAAATGAAACCATTCTTTCAGTCGTTTACGTTGTGGTCATTTGACGACTTTCCTGCTTTACTGGTGGAGGAAAACGTAATAGCCCCTCCGTGCATTAATTCAGACATGAACGTGCAAATAAAACCGCTATGATCAAAGATGGTCAATATGTTTAAGAAAATCACGTGTAGCCATAAGTTGATAAAAATGGCCGAAGGTCATAAAATAATGTTATGCCCCCTTTTAAATTATTTTTATGTTACATTTACTGTTTAATCTCCGAGTCCAGAACAGGTAATAACTCGAAACGTCAAATGTATATGGAGGATAACGAGCAGTTAAGAAAAGTTCTACAACTCTGTATTGAACTTTGGCAAAAATTTATTCCCCCTTTTCAGACGTGGAAAGTGATATAAAAATATATATCAAAACTTTTAATATCTCTCTTAAACTAGAACCGGTAATCACTTGAAATTCCAAGCATACTAACCAGTCATAAAACGCATTTTGATATACATGAAATTATGCGTATGTGAGAAGTTAGCAGTTAACAGTGAGCTAAGCAAAAAGGCATTACGATTTATATAGGGAAATCAATGATCTGCTGTTATGCTCAGCTGGGTAAGCAATCTAGCAGAGCATTCCAAAATAAAGTGTAGTGTAAAAATGCTTTATCGGTATGCTCAGCTGGGTAAGCAATCTAGCAGGCCATTACTAAATATAGTGTAAAAATGCTCTGCTGGTATGCTCAGCTGGCTAGGCAATCTAGCGGGGCGTTCCAAAATATAGAGTAAAAATGCTCTGCTGTTATACTCAGCTGGCTAAGCAATCTAGCGGGGCATTCCAAAATATAGTGTAAAAAGCTCTGCTGTTATGCTCAGCTTGGTAAGCAATCTAGCGGGGCATTCCAAAATATAGTGTAAACATGATCTGCTCGTATGTTCAGCTGGCTAGGCAATCTAGCAGGGCATTCCTAAATATAGTGTACAAATGCTTAGCTGTTATGCTCAGCTGGCTAAGCAATCTAGCGGGACATTCCAAAATAAAGTGTAAAAATGCTCTGCTGAATTGCTCAGCTAGCTAGGCAATCTAGAAGGGCATTCCTAAATATAGTGTTAAAAATGCTCAGCTGGCTAGGCAATCCAGCAGAGCATTCCTAAATATAGTGTAAAAATGCTCTGCTGGCAAGCTCAGCTGGCTAAGCAATCTAGCAGAGGCGTTCCAATATATAGCGCGAAAAATGCTCTGCTGGTATGCTCAGCTAGCTAAGCAATCTAGCAGGGCATTCCTAAATATAGTGTTAAAAATGCTCAGCTGGCTAGGCAATCCAGCAAAGCATTCTGAAAATTAGTGTAAAAATGTTCTGCCGGAATGCTGAGCTGTCTAGGCAAACTAGCAGGGCATTCTTAAATAAAGTATAAATTTCGTTGGTCTGCAACTGATTATTTGGCACTCGTAGACTTTCTTAAATATTTAGTGCCAATGCAGATAATGACATTTTTGACTTCTACGGGACCCTCAAGTGTCTATTTCTTTGGTCTCCGACTGATTCTGGGACGATCGCAGACTTTCAGGAATTTTTGGTGTTAATGCAGATAATGACATTTGTAAATTTTTAGGACCATCCAGAGTCCATTTCGTTGGTCTGCGAATGTTTCTGGAACACTCGCAGACTTTCAGAAATTTTCGGTGCCAATGGAGATAATGACATTTTTACTTCAAAAGGACCCTCCTGAGTCTATTTCGTTGGTTTGCGACTGATTCTGAGTCACTCGCAGACTTTCAGGAATTTTGGTGTCAATGCAGAAAATGATATTTCTGACTTATTGGGACCTTTCTGAATCCATTTTTTTGGTCTGCGACTGATTCTGAGGCACTCACAGACTTTCAGGAATTTTTGATGTCAAGACAGATAATGACATTTTTTACTTCTAGGGACCATCCAGGGTCCATTTTTTTGTTCTGCGACTTAATCTTGGACAGTCACAGACTTTCAGGAATTGTTGGTGCAAATAGAGATAATTACAATTTATGACATTTTTGACCATCCAGAGTCTTTTTCGTTGGTCTGCGACTGATTATAGGGCACTTGCAGACTTTCAGGAATTTTTGGTGCTAATGCAGATAATGACATTTTAGGGTGAAAATGCTCTGCTTATGACTAAGGGGTCCTTAAAAGTAAAAAAGTCATGATCTGCAATGGCACTAAACATCCTGAAAGTCTGCGAGTCTCAAGGAATCAGTCGCAGACCCAAGAAATGTACTCTGGCGGTTCCCTAAAAGTCAGAAATGTCATTATCTCCATTGGCATCAAAATTCCTGAAAGTCTGCAAGTGTCCCAAAATCAGTCGCAGACCAGCGAAATGAACTCTGGGGGTCGCTAGAAGTCAAAAATGTCATTATCTCCAATTGGCACCAGAGATTCCTGAAAGTCTGCGAATGTCCCAGATTCAGTCGCAGACCATAAAAATGGACTCTGGCGGGTCCCTAGAAGTAAAAATTGCCCATCATCTCTATTGGCACCAAACTTTCCTGAAAGTCTGCGAGTGTCAAACAATACGCTGCAGGCCAATGAAATGGACTCTTAAAGGTCCCTAGAAGTCAAAAATATGAATATTTCCATTGGCACCAACCATTCCTGAAAGTCTGCGAGTGTCCAAGAATCAGTCGCAGACGACCAAAATGGACTCTTGAGGGTCCCTAGAAGTCTTAAGTGTCAATATCAGCATTGGCACCAAAATTCCTGAAAGTCTGCGAGTGTCCTTTCAAAAAGTCACAGGACAAAGAAATAGTCTCTTAAAGGTCCTTAGAAGTCAAAAAATATCATTATTTCTATTTGCACCGAAAATTCCTGAAAGTCTGCGAGTGCCTCAGAATTGCCTAGAAGTCGAAAATGTCAATAAAACTTTAGCAACAATAAATCCTGGAACTCAGAATCAGTCTGCCAACTAAGCATTCCACCATGGCATTTTTTAACTATATTTCAGAATGCCTTGCTAGATTGCCTAGCCAGCTTAGCATTCCACCAGAGCATTTTTACACCATATTTAGTAATGCCCTGCTAGATTGCCTAGCCAGCTGAGCATTCCACCAGAGCATTTTTCACTATATTAAGGAATGCTCTGCTATAGTGCCTAGCCAGCTGAGCATTCCTGAAGAGCATTTTAACACTTTATTTAGTAATGCCCTGCTAGATTGCCTAGCCAGCTTAGCATTCCAGCAGAGCATTTTTACACTATATTTCGTAATGCTCTGCTAAATTGCCTAGCAGCTTAGCATTCCACCAGAGCATTTTTACACTATATTTAGTAATGCCCTGCTAGATTACCTAGCCAGCTTAGCATTCAAGCAGAGCATTTTTACACTATATTTAGTAATGCCCTGCTAGATTGCCTAGCCAGCTTAGCATTCAAGCAGAGCATTTTTACACTATATTTAGTAATGCCCTGCTAGATTGCCTAGCCAGCTTAGCATTCCAGAAAAGCATTTGTTCAATAATATTTAGTAATGCTCTGCTAGATTGCCTAGCCAGCTTAGCATTCAAGCAGAGCATTTTTTCACTATATTTAGGAATGCCCTGCTAGATTGCCTAGCCAGCTTAGCAATCCACCAGAGCATTTTTTACACTATATTTAGTAATGCCCTGCTAGATTGCTTAGCCAGCTTAGCATTCCAGAATAGCATTTGTACACTATATTTAGTAATGCCCTGCTAGATTGCCTAGCCAGCTTAGCATTCCAGAAAAGCATTTATTCAATAATATTTAGTAATGCTCTGCTAGATTGCCTAGCCAGCTGAGCATTCCAGCAGAGCATTTTTACACTATATTTCGTAATGCTCTGCTAAATTGCCTAGCAGCTTAGCATTCCACCAGAGCATTTTTACACTATATTTAGTAATGCCCTGCTAGATTACCTAGCCAGCTTAGCATTCAAGCAGAGCATTTTTACACTATATTTAGTAATGCCCTGCTAGATTGCCTAGCCAGCTTAGCATTCAAGCAGAGCATTTTTACACTATATTTAGTAATGCCCTGCTAGATTGCCTAGCCAGCTTAGCATTCCAAAAAAGCATTTGTTCAATAATATTTAGTAATGCTCTGCTAGATTGCCTAGCCAGCTTAGCATTCAAGCAGAGCATTTTTTCACTATATTTAGGAATGCCCTGCTAGATTGCCTAGCCAGCTTAGCAATCCACCAGAGCATTTTTACACTATATTTAGTAATGCCCTGCTAGATTGCTTAGCCAGCTTAGCATTCCAGAATAGCATTTGTACACTATATTTAGTAATGCCCTGCTAGATTGCCTAGCCAGCTTAGCATTCCAGAAAAGCATTTATTCAATAATATTTAGTAATGCTCTGCTAGATTGCCTAGCCAGCTGAGCATTCAAGCAGAGCATTTTTTCACTATATTTAGGAATGCCCTGCTAGATTGCCTAGCCAGCTTAGCATTCCAGCAGAGCATTTTTACACTATATTTAGTAATGCCCTGCTAGATTGCCTAGCCAGCTTAGCATTCCAGAATAGCATTTGTACACTATCTTTAGTAATGTCCTGCTAGATTGCATAGCCAGCTTAGCATTCCAGCAGAGCATTGTTACACTATATTTAGTAATGCCCTGCTAGATTGCCTAGCCAGCTGAGCTAGCCAGCTGAGCATTCCAGCAGAGCATTTTAACACTATATTTAGCAATGCACTGCTAGATTGCCTAGCCAGCTGAGCGTTCCAGCAGAGCATTTTTTCACTAAAGCTAGGAATGCTCTGCTAGATTGCCAAGACAGCTGAGTATTACAGCAGAGCATTTTTACACTATATTTAGGAATGCCCTGCTAGATGCCCAAAACAGCTGAGCATTACAGCAGATCATTACCTTCCCTATATAAATTGAAATGCCTTTTTGCTTAGCTCACTGTTCACTGCTAACTTCTCACATACAAATTATGCCCCTCTTTTTGCCTTGCTAGATGTTCACTTAGTTTGGATAGCTACAAATATCTAATCTTCCGGTCTATTTATTAAGCATGACAAGGAAAGAGTGTCAACTTCGGTGAAGTCAAAGAATATAACGCAAATTTTATCACAGGGGACTTTCCAAATAAGGAAACAATTTAAGATACGTGTAATTTTAAAATTTCATAATTTCGCGAGACCAATATTTCGCGAAATCAGCATTTCTAACTAACTGACGAGATAAAATATTCGCGAATTTCTTCTTTCGGTTCTGTTGAATTTATATCATACCTAAAAGCTTAGCGAACATTTATTTACACGAAAATTCTCCAATTCGTGAAATTAGGGAAATAATATCTTTCGCAAAAATGTATGGTTTTACAGCATCTTTGCGATGATTCCTGATTGATGTCTCTACATGTAGCATTCTGAGACTAAAATGATGATATTCAAATGTTCGCTTTGAGTTAAAAAATATATAAAAGGATTCCAGGTACATTTTCATACATACATACATCTATTTATTCAGGCGTAGATATCCACTTCATTATAGCATAAATTTTGCAGTGTAACAACCACAGTAAAAAATCCAATTTTTTTTGCCTATCTGACATAAAAATCGAAGTAACAACATATACGCAATTAACAGCAAAACCGATGTTTTAAAATGCATTATAGTAATTCTCGGTTATATCGAATTCGTCGGGACCATGGCTTTTTGTTTGCAATATCCGAGGTTTCGTATAACCGATAAAAACAATATAGAGGATATTTGTTTAGTTCAGTGTAAGGTCGGAATTTATTATATACTTATAAATGAAATATTGAGAAATATTGATGAAATAAAATGCGTATTTTTCATTTTCCGTATTTTCACTGTAAAAATTTATTTTTCACTGCAGTGAAACATATTTTCCGTATTTTCACTGGTGTCTTGCCGGACTACTTTCTTTAAATTCTACCAGTACACAAAATTTAAGGAAAGTTTTTCAAATTTTATCGCATAAAAAAAGAGAAAAAAGTACATAATAAACAGAAAATTCAAGTTTTTTCTATAAATACATGATTTATTTCATCTTGTGGCATGAAAATTACCATATTTCACTCGTGGCTACCGCCACTCATGAAATATTTATTTTCATACCACTCGATAAAAAAAATCATGTATTTATAGAAAAAACTTGAATATCCTCTATATATTTCACCGAGTGAGCAGAAAAAGGTATATTTCACGAGTGGCTGCGCCACTCGTGAAATATGAACTTTTGGTGTTCACAAGGTGAAATATATTTTGATCTTACACTAAACTAAACAAATTTTCTTTTTATTACATGCAAAGAAAGTTTTAAAAAGACATGAAACCTAATACTGAGTGAAAAGCGCGCCAAATGATAATACAACGTGACGTCATTTACGACATCACGTCATTAAGTTGGTACCCAGTACTGTGCACGCTGGTATTTCACTGAAACAACGTAAGGGGCTTACATTCAAAACAGTGAAATTATCAATTTTAGTGGTAATTTCACTGTTTCAAACAGTGAAATTACCAGTTTTATATCACTGATATATTTCTATAAACCACCGAAAAGCAGGTAATAAAATATATTATATTCAACATAATTATATACCAAACATTATGCACGATTAATGGTTTGACAGCATTGTAATTTATTCTCTAATTATGATAATTTTATTTATACAAATTCTGAATAATTTATTTAATTGCTGACGTCTTGTCAATACGCACTTCAGACAATAAACATCAAACTGGGGATTTTGAAATAAATGTATTGCATATTTAAAAAATAATTTTATTATCTATATAAGCAAACATTGGTGGTAAGGTAACATTACTGGTGCATGTATGTATATATACGTGTGTGTGTGTGCGTGCGTGCGTGTATATATGTATAATTTGTCGTTTTAGAGTTTACCCAGATCACACAATAATAATAATAATAATAATGATAATTATTAATAGCGAGCTCGACGAGCTGGCCCGAAGGGCCTGCTCGCAAAGCGAGCTTTACGGTAACGCGAGTACCTGCTAAGTGATGGTTTTGAAAACTTTCGTCCAAAGTACCGAATTGGACACATCGCAACTTTTCGAATTTAAAGATAACGATAAAAACTAAGGAATTCTGACTGAAAACGGATGTGTAGACTGGTCACCCGCGCACAACCATGGGAACGATAATTGGACAGGGAACCAGAACAACGGAAAAGCCGTCTATAAAATAACGAATGACAGTTTTAAAACGGAAAATGTAAAATGAAAATTGAAGGCGCCATTTTGTTTGAAAAATCTGATAAATAAAAACATTTTTTTGTCGAATTTTGTTGTGAAAACTATCTAGAATGAAAGAAAATGGTTCTAACTAAGAAAATGAATCCGAACACCAATATCTTTTATTCAGTCGTTAACGCTGTACAGACGTTTAAAAGTATTGTTTATGTGACGTCACAATGTAGCGCCAAACAGCACGTGCAAAACAATCATATCAAGTACGCTATTTTAATCGTATGTTCGCAAACGTTTTTTTAAATTTAACATTTCTTTCACTTTTAATAATCTTTATTTCGCTTGAAAAATTATAGAGTGAAATAAAATAAACAAACAAAGTTTTATCAACGTTTCCAAAACTCGTTATTCATTTAACGACAGGGGCGGAAACAAATTTAACACAGTACGTGTGCCGTCACACGCACTCGTCACTGCATTTGAAATAAAAATGAGCGATTATTTCATTACTATTTCACGTTAAAAGTACATCGAGCTCGCTTTGAGGCTTTGCCTTTTTCATATTATAATAATAATAATAATAATAATAATAATAATAGATCTAATAACAACAACAATAAAAATGAATTTTAATAAAATGAGCAATAATAAACCTTTATTTCAAGAATGTTAGAATGTAAATGTACAAAGTTTGAATGAAAACTATAAAGATTCCTGTTTTTGCCACCAACCCAACCAGTCCTTCTCTTGTTTATTACATTAATATGAATGCTTCTGATATCAAAAAGAGAAATAATTACTTTAGACGACTTTGGAAATTTATGAGTTTTGTTCTATAAAAGGCAGGCACTTTGGTTAATTTGTGTTTAATTAATTCAACGTCATCAAAAAAGGAATATTTGCTTTTCAAATTCTTTCAAAATAATGTATCATCAAAAAGTGACTATATTCTACAGATAAATGTCTAAAATGATTGTTTGAAATTTCAACTTCTTTTCTGCATCATACAGATGAAAGAAAGCAATCTTATATTATACAATTCGCTTAAACCCGTATTTTCCAACCATTATAACATTAATAATGCCCGAAAAGTATCCAAAGCTTTACAAAACTAGCGTAAACTATGTTTTCATTGATACCTAAAGTATGAATAAATAAAAATAAATAAATAACGCGTTTCATTCTATTACAATTTTACTCATCCGAAATCTAATCTATAAATTACAAGAAAAGTTGCAACAATCGGAAATACGAGAAGTTACTTATATGAAAGACTTATCCTGAATATGGCAAAACCTCGAAAGGTACTCTACAGTAATTAAATCAAATTGAAGATCGTGAACTCACTAAGTATAACATTTCGGGGAAAATGATCTCCTTTCATAAAATGTTAACAAACCGGAAGCAGATCTACATTTTGTAACTCTAATTAAAGAGCACTTCGTGTTTTTGTCCCACAATGCCTGACCCCAGTAAAGAACTTCCGGCCAAAGTTTTCAAAAACATCCAACTCGAATATACTTGCTTTAATAATGTAATGCTCGCTTTAAGGTAAGTCCTTCTAGCACTAGAAACGGAAATAAGAACAATTGACATGAATAAGCGTTGCATCTATGAGATTGAACAGTGCAGCATTTTAACGACAACAAACTTCCCCAATCAGACAATCTACGCAGAATATTTTGTTTTAAAAAGAATCAAGTTTCTTTTTCTAAACAATAAACGTTTGTATAGGTTTTGCTATCATCAAATGGAATGATATATCAGACAAATTTATTAAGGTCAGACAAGAGTAAGGTTTTAATGATATTTAACGTAAAGACCAAAGCAATTAATTGTATATTCCAGGATATTACATAACTTTTATTCTCTAACTATGACAATATCATGCAGTGATAAATGCATAGATTGTATTAAACACTCCATCAACAAGGAGGATGATCATGTTTGTGCATATTCTGTATCTCGCTGTCTTATTGGCGGCTAATGTCAAATATACGGATAGCCAAGGTATGTCAAATTATTTTCTTTACTTCTTATTTAAAATAATAAAAAAATCACGTGACAGACAGTGAATTAAATGTATGTATCCGTATTTAGAAGAATATGTCTTCAAAATTGTAAAGGCAGCGGTTGGCATTGTGGTCCATGTGTTTGCCTCTCAATTGTCGAGTACTGTGATAACGACCATGTTTCATCATAAAAAAAACTTACGGTGTCACTTTAGGGTCATCGAGACACAAACACATAACTGGAAACAATGAAAACATAAAATTACGAAGTCGAATTACGAAACCACGATGGTAAGAAGTCAAAGGTACGATGATAAAAAGGTGAATGTACGATGGTGAAAAGTCGAAATAACGCAACCATGATGATGAAAACTTGATATAGTTTCGTGTTTTCACCATCGTATTCCAAAACTTTCACCACCATGGTTTGGATGTTTCGTTTTTTCGACTTTTCACTGTGTGTCTCGATGGCTCTTACTGGACACCGTAAAAACTAGTACTGGTTAGTTCCATGAAACGGACTCGAAATATGTTTGAATAACTAAATTACCATCCCCTTCGCAATCGGGTATATATATGAAATGCTAAAACTTAGCTTGATGCAATGGGGATTTAACTGTATGTCTGTATTATGTGTTTACAGCTGCAAAAAAGGTTGGCAATACTCGCAAACGTCTTGTGGAGGATGTAATTTACTTTGTTACCAGCACGGGACGTGTTCACTGGACAACCAACAATGAAACAATCTTGAATCAGATTAACGCTTTAAAAGTAAGACTAAATATGATTACCGTTTATAAATTGAAATAAGAGATGATGCACCACCATCAAAATCCTTATCAACAACAACAATATCATCAACATCATCATCATCCTGATTATTATTATTATTATTATTATTTAATTATCATCATCATTATCATCATCAACATTATTAACATCAATATATTTATCTCCTACGTAGGAGTTAAACAGTCTTAAGTAGTCCTACGTAGGAATTATTAACTCCTAATTAGGTTTTTTTATATATCTCCTACGTAAAAGTTATAAAGTCCATCGAAGGAGTAATAAAGTATTACGTATAAACTCCTAAGTAGGCTTTTTTTAATTTCCTACGTAGGAGTGATAAAGTCCTGATTAGGCCTTTTATCTCCTACGTAAGAGTTACCATTTTGTATAGAACATGTTAAATTGGAAACCAGGACGCTAAATAATAAAGGCATATATTTTGTTGGAAAATTTTGATACGGAACATGTAGATATATGTTGTGATACCTCGTTTTGATTATATTGTAATTACAGGCATATTATGTAACACGTTTTTATTGTTTCTTTTCGCTATTTACAGACTTTTTTGTTTCTTTTCGCTAATTTCTGACTTTTTTTTTATTCTTTTCGCTATTTACAGACTTTGCAAAGCAAAGTGTTTCAGACTGTGGACGGTTACCGTGGTTACGAAATAAATCAGAAGATTGATGGCAGTTCAAAATACTGGAAGAGGATCCCTAAATGTACGAATCCCAGCCTGGAAATAGATATCCTGAAAGACCGCCGATCAGAGTGTGGTCAA
>NW_026858896.1:0-114999 GCF_026571515.1 Ruditapes philippinarum
TCCGGATACGAAGCAAAGAACGACAGCCAAATACTGTAGCTGAATATCTTGACAACGGAAACTGGAGCCATGTAACAGAATGTGTAAAAAGTAAGAAAATACATTATCATGATACATTCCTAGAAAGTAACACTTTTGACCTGTGAGCACTGATAATATTGATGTTAGATATTCTGGTGACCGGTACTTTTCTTTCATATATAACATGTAAATTGAAAATAAATGCCCCCTTTCAAATAAAATAATATCGAGGGTTTTATTTTAATAAATAATAAATCTGTTTATGCTTAAATACAATATAAAATACAAAAGGATAGTAATCAAAACTTTAGAAATATTATTAAAATTAAATGATTAGAATTATATAAAGAGAAGTATGTGGCGTCTATTTTGAACACATTTCATTGTAAACTTATGTAAAAAGAAAAAAAAGTGAAAATGTGATCAGAATCACGCATAAATAAAGCTACATGCCTCCAGATGAGTCCAAATTTTTCAATAAAACCAAACTTGAAAAAATTTTACTGAGATGTAAGGAAAAGTAAACAAATTTCAAGATTCAAGTATAATATTTTACATATTATGTGCGATAAATAACTGATATTTCAGTATTAACAACTATATTTCTACTGCATTACTAACACAGAAAAGGCTATTTATGCATATTTTGACCACTATTTGGTTATGTACGTGGTTTATAAGTGCCATTGCTAATTTGTAAATTGCTTCCTTTTGGTTAATTCATAATATTACACATTAAAATACATTTTCAAACTCTTCATGAAAAGAAGCATGAATCTGGAGGCATGCTGCTTTAAGTCGTGTATTTAAAAAGGCCAGTTTCATATTTTTTTCAGTACACTCATAACGAAATTTCATTTAAAAACTGATTATCTGTACTTTGGTTTAAAGCTAACTATACTTGGGCGTCGTGGTCACCATGGAGCACATGCAGTTTAAGTTGTGAGTCCGGAAGCCAATCAAGAACGAGAGAGTGCTCTCTTCGCACAGAAGGCAATGGTGCATCTTATTGTGATAAAGGGGATGTTGATGTTGAAAATAGTACTTGTAATGAGCAATCTTGCCCTAGTAAGTAATAGCTTTTGATATCTAATATTTCATTCCTTAATACCTTACAATCACTATCTGGAATTAAATATCTGTATGTTTTTTGTTTCTTTGTGTTTTTTTCTTTCTTTTCCTTTTTTTTAGATTTGTATCTTGAGAGCGTTCAGTGATACCCAGTGTAAATAGCACTTATTTATTTTGTAAGGTTCTTGAGTAAGCATACGTGTTATCCTTCTTTATATGATCCATACATTACCGTGTGAGGTAAAGGTCAGCATAGTATTTACAGACCCGGGTGGCGGTTTAAAGACCAAGAGAGCATAGCGATCGAGGTTTTTTTAAAGGCCATCCGAGTCTTTAAATGCTTTGCAGACCTATTCCTTGTGAGGTAACTATCTGACGTATATACTCCTTTGTTTTTCTATCTCAGCATTTTATTCATATCATTCAAATTCTACCTGTAATTTATGTACTTTATTATCAATCCGAACGTCCTGGGCAATCTCTTTTGTGATATCTATATTTATCTCGGAGTTAATACGGATTAGAGGCAGTTCTACAACGTGGTTTCAGATGTAAACAGACGCAGAGAGTAATGTAAAACGAATGTATATATTTTACATCGGTACAGTGTGATTGATAATATGTCTGACAACCATTTTTAATTAAAATTTGCCCATTGATGTACAATTTGAAACAAATCCGACTAAATGTCAGCAGAATGGCATATTGTACTTTCCGTTTCTACAACATAAAAAAATATGTAGAAATAAACATGCCAAAAACTCCCAGCATTAAACTGCTTTTAGTTTAAATGTTTATTTTTTAGCGTAGGTTAGACCGAAATACCGCGTCCGTTCTATGTATTCATAAAATAGTGTTCGAGGTCCATATCCGAAGATTGACGGAAAGGGCCGAAAGGTTGAGATTGCTTTTTCATGTTTACGAAACATAACGAAGCCACCTAATGTCTCTAATTTATTTTTTTAAACTTGACGAACATGAACTGGAAAATATATAGCTCTCATTTTACTATTCAAAGTAGTCATTTTCCCCTTTACGCTTTAACAAAAAAAAAACAAAACATTTCATAACGGCTCTTTTGTTCAAAGCGGTTCAGTACATCACATTCCGACATATTTATTCCGCACATATTTACCGGCCTGTTTTTGTTCTATTGTTCTCCATACAAAAATCGGTCGAGAAACCCATGCACAAAAAATCAGAATTACATAATGGTCACCGTATACGTCTATCCTGTAAAGCAGGAATGTTGAAGTCATGCAGGAATTGTGTAAACAAATAACGCTGAATTGTGCAAATTAATGGCGGAGGGGAGGATGACACTTCGAATATGAAAAGGGACCGATATATGTATAAGGTGCATCTTTATCAAAGAATGAATAAATTAAATCAAAGAATTAAATAAATTAGCGCATACGGCTGCTAGGACATTTCATGTGTATACGTATATGTAGATTTACGCAAACACTATGTTTGAAGTAACTCTTATAATTACTTTGTATACGTAATAGAAATGATTTAATAAATATTTGCTACTATCGCAAAGAAGCTTTGAAACTAAAAACTTCAATTTTGAATTCTCTATACTAGTTAATCCTCTTGGAAAATTGATGCCTTTTAATTGACATGTAAACTTTATATATATTATTAACACTCGCCATACACATATTATTTTGATTATGTTGTGTAGTTATATTTTTTTCACTGCATTTAAACAAAACAATATACATTTGTACAAGTCTAGACAATAAAATTTCTGTTCTGTTCAGGTATATCGAATACATTTAACGAACTACTAAATTTCGCTATACATTTGCACAATTCTGCCTGATTTTTGTTTGCATTATCCAGCATCATTTATACAATACTGCATTATGGGATATAAACGGTAATGACAGGTGAAAATCGGATCAAAGAAAAAAATCTTTCCTCAATTACTTTCAATGACATTATAGTTTGTTTTTACTATAAGGCATTTTTATCTCAAAATTGTTTCAGTTATTTACCGGCAGGCATTATGATTTGGATAAAGTTTACCAGAACTCATATCTGATTATCTATTTACCATGTAAGGGACTCCACTGAGGTTTTTTGACATGGCGGGGCTGAAAATTATTTTCTGAGATATTTACTTCATTTGATGTAGATCTATACTAATAACTTCTGTGCAAAATTTCAGATCATTAGCTCGCTCCGTTTTTCCAGAATAATTATTATAATAGTGAAAAATTACCCGAAATTGAAAAGCGTTTTAACGCTTTTCACTCAAAACGGGCTGAAAATAGCCCAAACATACGATTTTCAATGTATTTCTTGTATGTTTCTTAGTTATATTTTTTATATTTCTGTTTAAAGTGCTCATGTTTTTCTATTTGAAAAATTAAAATGTTATGCTTTTGGCTTATAAACCTCAGTGGAGTTCCTTTAACATTTTACAAAGGTAAAATATTGCATTTGTAGGATAAGTAATCTATTGTTTAAGTATTCATTTGTCACCAAATTCCAGCCTCATTGTTTTCAATTGTTATATTATGTATACGCATATACGCAAGTTCTATTTCCATTTGCTGTAACAATTTAACAAAAATATGTACTTTAACTTATTACATAATGAAACCCCACGAAAAACACGAGAATTAAAAAAAACAACACCTGATTGAATGTACCTACAAATGACAAGAGCGTAGCGGTTGGTTTCTTTGGGTGACTTAATCATGTTTTTCAAACACGTTTTAGGTTTATTGCGATTGATACTGATAAATGCTGAGTTTTATTCTATTCGGACATGGCTGACAGATTGCATTTACAAAATCCGTTAATAAACATGAACAATCAAATCAAGCCGGAAATAATTACAATGTTGACAGGCTGTAGGAATAGTTAAAATTTCAATTGTTGACTGTATTATCTTTGTAATGTATAAATATGATTATATTACAAATATGTCTAAATGTTGCTTTCCAAAGGTTCAAAGGTGTTAAACAAGTGTGTGGAATTTCAAACAAGGAGATGCAACTCTCTAAATAACTTGTTTTATGGAATATGTTTATTTTATTAAAAATAATATCATATTATTTCTAAGCACCGACGCATGGGAAGAGTTGCTCAAGTAAAACAGACTGTATAGAAACAGAAGGTGTGTGCATAGAAGGAATATGTTTCTGTCACCATCTATTCGAATACAACAAAACAATTAATAATTGTACAAAAGGTAATGCATGTATATAATTAACGTTACCATAGTACTACAATATACATATTGTATTAGTTTAATTGCATATCGTATTGTTTCAGATACCAGTATGCAAAATAATAAGTGCATAACACAACCTTTAACTTTTAAGCAATACGTTAAAATATTAGGTTAAGCCTTTCCGAGGAATATAGACAAATTGTGTCTGAGATATTAATCATTATTAAAAGCCCATTTAGTCTCCGATATGCTAAAATACTTTTTTTATTTATTTTCCAAACCGTTTTTAATTTTAGTGTCTTGTTACAGTTTCGATAATATTACTAGGTGGCCGTATTGCTGAGCCATCATTTGCATTTTAACAGCAGTACAGTGTTAAAGCATTTTGTATGGAAGGGAAATTTTATTTTATTTAGATTTTACATATTAGTTCATTCTGTAATGTTTTAAGGTGATAAGCATCATTCAAAATTTTATTGCATCATTTCAAAGCCTACATGTATGCTGTTGCCATTTCGAAAGACAAAACTGCAATTTCAGTGTTTTCATGTGCTCTTAAAGTTAAACAATTATTTTTTTGAATAGGGTGAGTAAGCGGTAAAGCGTTACCCCGTATTTCACTTTAGAGTTGTTATATTTCTGGTCCTTCGGGATCATTAAGACCTTAAATTGTTGAAAATTGAGTACCGCTTAAGCCGGTGCTAGGGACTTGAGGGATATTGCACCTTTTCATTATCCCTCATGTAGAGACTCAATCAAACCGAGTCTGCAATGTTCATGAAATTTCGTTGCGATTACTGATTCCGAAGATTTCAACGTTTTTATTTTAAAATGATTGTGTGTGCATTATTTTTACAAAGATACTATAGTTATGTGAAAACATGAAGAAATAGTTGATTCCAATAGTCTCAGATATGACTAAATTTTCTAAAGCTAATACAGCTTACTTTCCTTATTTAAGTTTAAACTTTTTATGATAAAAGTATATAAATTTGCCCATGAAATATATAAATAACAAATATTATAAATAATTTTAAATTTCAGTATGCGACATAATGACAGGTAACTATAAGATAGTCGACGGCGTAGCGATTGATGGTTTTAACACAGGTATCAATACGGTGTATGACAGTCTGGAAGATTGTATAAAAGCCTGTAATGACAAACCCATCTGCTTATCCTTCGAAATATGGCAAGACGGGAAAAAATGTGCAACAGGATTAGCAACATATGATATGATAAAGTCGGCTGATCCCACGAAGTTAAAACTTTTTGATGACTATAAAGTGTATTCCAAAACATGTTCATGACTTATATGTATAAATATGAAATGTGAAATCTGAAAAGAAAGTATCTAAAAGAATTAAATAAAGTCTATGTGATTTGAAATCAAACTTTATCTTAAACAAATACCTGGTTATAGGTAGATTTCCTTGTATGTCAGTTAAACATTAAATTGATCTATTTGATAAACTTATTTCACAAAGTATGGATCACAAATATGGGGATTACTTGATAGTCATGTCCTGGGATAAATCTGTTATGTTTTTGCTACGATCTTTAGGTTTCAATGAAGTATGGATTATTCAGGGTGTTGGAGAGATAAATAAATTTAGCAGTAGTAAAACAAAGATTAACATATACATTTATGCAGAATTAGTATGCAACACTAGGAGATTCATGAAGAGCAAGAAGTTATGTATTGTTTTGTGATTTTAGATTTAAATCATATCTGTCAATGGCTAATATTGAAAAGCTTGGAAATCTTAATCACGTTTTAGGACTTCTGCGCATAGATTTAAAGTAGAAACTGGTATATGTTATAAACCTGGAGCAATTCCTTATAATGAAAAAAAGTAATATTTGCTTAAAATTAGTTTCGTGTATTATTAGAATGTCCACAGTACAATATTTTGAGAAAACAGCATATAGTTAAACATTTTTGGTAAAGACCAAATTTATCAAATTGTTAACATCTCAAAATGAAAATATTATAAGAAAATTATCATTGTTTATCTTTAAAATATTTAAATTAAGAAAAAATGTTAAACATTTGTTAATGTAGGAAGGTAAATGTAATGTTACTTAATTAATATCATTATGCAAAACTTGTGCTGTAATATGTTAATATTCTGTTCATACTAAACCAAACTTATGTCTCAAATATACAGTAAATGATAAATAGTTATATGTTATATATGTTTAATGACCTTGATATTATGTATGTATGTATGTATGTATGTATGTATGTATGTATGTATGTATGTATGTATGTATGTATGTATGTATGTATGTATGTATGTATGTATGCAAAACTTGTGCTGTAATATGTTAATATTCTGTTCATACTAAACCAAACTTATGTCTCAAATATACAGTAAATGATAAATAGTTATATGTTATATATGTTTAATGACCTTGATATTATGTATGTATGTATGTATGTATGTATGTACGTACGTACGTACGTACGTACGTACGTACGTACGTACGTACGTACGTACGTATGTATGTTATGTATGTATGTATGTATGTATGTATGTATGTATGTATGTATGTATGTATGTATGTATGTATGTATGTATGTATGTATGTATGTATGTATGTATGTATGTATGTATGTATGTATGTATGTATGTATGTATGTATGTATGTATGTATGTATGTATGTATGTATTTATGTATGTATGTATGTATGTATGTATGTATGTATGTATGTATGTATGTATGTATGTATGTATGTATGTATGTATGTATGTATGTATGTATGCATGTATGTATGTATGTATGTATGTATGTATGTATGTATGTATGTATGTATGTATGTATGTATGTATGTATGTATGTATGTATGTATGTATGTATGTATGTATGTATGTATGGTATGTATGTATGTATGTATGTATGTATGTATGTATGTATGTATGTATGTATGTATGTATGTATGTATGTATGTATGTATGTATGTATGTATGTATGTATGTATGTATTATCATTCGTATTTTTCTTGTAAAAATTTAATATATTTGTTTATTATATTTTTTTCCATATACATAGACACAGGTATCATAAAACGTAATAAAATGACATTCATAATTATATCTATGTTTTCTTAATACTGACAAGGTCAGTTCTATATCCTTTTGCAGTTGCATCATTTGTTATCTAGTACACATGTGCTGTCTGAAAGAGGATCAGTGTATCCATCCAGACCCTTTTCCGGTGCATGCCCAGCTGTACAACAGGGTGTTATATGAATTTCATTTTATATTAGAATGTAATGTATACGCTGAATTGAGATATTGTTTTATCCCGTCCTATTACGGGAGACGCCCGAATATGCAAAAATTATTGGAACTGTTAAATACAGATAAAGAAAAATTAACTCGTAATCTTGCAAATTTTGTATCTAGTGCTTTTCAGATTAGGTGGGAAATTATATATCGTTTGTAAGCAGATTTACAAAGTTATGTAGCTTTAAAGTTATTCATAGTAAGTATAAAAGTATTTTGTAATAAACTATGCTTCTTGATATGTGTATGTTTCTTGTTATGTGTATGTTTCTTGATATGTGTATGTTTCTTGATATGTGTATGTTTCTTGATTTGTGTATGTTTCTTGAGGTACAATTGATAAAATGTTAATGTATTAAAGATACACTAAGAATTTAAAGTGATATAAATTCCATAAGTTGACTTAGTGTTTTCGTATTGACAAGGTCAACTTTATAATACATGTTAGGTACTGTATCTTACTTATACACAATCATTCTTTTGCTTTATATATTGATTGTACCTGGATTGATATTAAATGTTTAAATAAACTTATATTTCAATGTGAATGTAAATGTAATATGTTGATCTTGCGTTTCGTTTCGACAAGATGAAGATATTTTTATACCCCCAAAAAAAGTTTGGGGGGGGGGGTATATAGGAGTCACCCGGTGGTCGGTCGGTCGGTCGGTCGAGTGGGGGGGTATATAGGAGTCACCCGGTGGTCGGTCGGTCGGTCGAGTGGTCGGTCGGTCGGTCGGTCGGTCCAGACGTCCGTTGCATTTTCCTTGTCCGGAGCATAACTTGAAGACTAATGGTTGAAATTCAATATAACTACAAACAATGGTCAAGCACATTGAGTGGAAGTGCAGTGCACAAGAACCATAACTCTATCTTGACTAATTACAGAGTCATTGCCCTTTGTTACTTTTCCTTGTCTGGGGCATAACTTGAAAACTACTGGTTGGAATTCAAAACAACTTCATACAATTGTCAAACACTATAAGGGGAAGTGCAGTGTACAAGCACCATAACTCTATCTAAAGTAATTACAGAGTAATTGGCCTTTGTTGCTTTTCCATTGCTTTTATTTGTCCGGACCATAACTTGAAGACTAATAGTTTGAATTCAATATAACTACATACAATTGTCAAACACAATAAGGGGAAGTGCAGTGCACAAGAACCATAACTAAATCTAAAGTAATTACAGAGTAATTGCCCTTTGTTACTATTCCATTGATTTTTTTGTCCGGACCATAACTTGAAGACTAATGGTTGAAATTCAATATAACTACATACAATGGTCAAGCACATTGAGAGAAAGTGCAGTGCATAAGAAACATAACTGTATCTTGACTAATTACAGAGTTATTGCCCTTTGTTACTTTTCCTTGTCCGGGGCATAACTTGAAAACTACTGGTTGGAATTCAAAACAACTTCATACAATTGTCAAACACAACAAGGGGAAGTGCAGTGCACAAGAACCATAACTCTATCTAAGTAATTACAGTGTAATTGCCCTTTGTTACTTTTCCATTGCCTTTTTTGTCCGGACCATAACTTGAAGAATCTTGGTTGGAATTCAATTAATTAACTTCATACAATGGTCAAGCGCATTGAGAGAAAGTGCAGTGCACAAGAACCATAACTCCATCTTGACTAATTACAGAGTTATTGCCCTTTGTTACTTTTCCTTGTCCAGAGCATAACTTGAAAAATACTGTTTGGAATTCAATACAACTTCATACAGTTGTCAAGAACATTAAAAGGAAGTGCAGTGCACAAGAGCCATAACTCCATTTTGACAAAATACAGAGTTACTGCCCTTTGATACTTTTCCTTGTCAGGAGCATAACTTAAAACGTACTGGTTGGAATTTAAAACAACTTCATACAATGGTCAAGCACAATAAGAGGAAGTGCAGTGCACAATATCTATAACTCTGTCTTCAGTTTTATAGAGTTAATGCCCTTTGTTCCTTTTCTTTGTCTTTCTGGACTTATTACAGAGTAATTCAATTAAACTTCATCAATGGCCAACCACATTGAAAGGAAATACATATAAGAACCACAACTATCTTTAATTGCCCACAACCATAACTCTATATTTCATTTTTTTACAAGGTATTCTGTTACTGGTAACATCCTCATTTCTGAAGCAGTCTTGTGGGGGTATTAATCACATTTAGTGATAGTTCTAGTTATTGTAGTCAAGAATCCGTCACGTTATTTATTTTGTCACTTATTTAACTCTCTCTGAGAGTTAAGTTTACAGTATAGATGCAGTTGCGAATACTCATAGTAGATATTTTTTCACGTAATGGGTGGAGTTGATATGCTATATAGTGCATGTCATTATCAGATGCATTTATAATTAAGCCTAAATGTGCTTATAGAATAGAATTTCGGTTTTCATTTTATTTCGATGTGGAATTTCACAGGGGTATATGTAAAAATGTCCTCGGATATAACGGCATTAACATTATATGCGGTACAACATCACATAAGTTTTATTGAAAGAAGCGTAGATATCTTGTTCTAAAAATAACTGAAACAAATTTTCATTGTAAAATTAAATTAATACCCAAGTGGAATTCGGTAACAATATCTTATGTCATATACTAATTACGTAGACATTTAATTATTTGTAAACCTTCTCCGCTGTTTAAATTGTTTTGTTCATTTATGCTATATATTGTCTTGCCATATATAATGCATTGTATATCCTCATGGGCTATATAGCCTTATGGAATATTGCAAATAAACTTAAACTTAAACTTATGACACATGGTTAAGGTCGTTGACTTCAAACCACTTGCTCCTCACCGCTGCGGGTTCAAGCCCTACAAATGACATTTGATTCTTCCATGTAAGGAAGCTATACAGCTAGTCGTCATATTGTCTTATAAAATGTTGTTGTGACATAATATCCGACCAATAAATAATAATTATAATATTATTAATAATAATAATAATAATAATAATAATAATAAAGATAATAAAAAGTTTTTTGTATGTTTTTGTTGTTGTTGTTTTTGTTATTTTTTCCCATTTACACTCAAACTAAAATTGGTCCATAATAACATACATGTAATAAGATTATTTGCACTGTATTAGTTAA
This sequence comes from Ruditapes philippinarum, assembly GCF_026571515.1. Classification (NCBI taxonomy): domain Eukaryota; kingdom Metazoa; phylum Mollusca; class Bivalvia; order Venerida; family Veneridae; genus Ruditapes; species Ruditapes philippinarum. The sequence continues at coordinate 10,681 of NW_026858896.1, forward strand.
ACAAGCAATTAAACATTCTGGTCTGCATAGCTTCATTTGCACACATCTAAATACAAAAGAACAAATTAGGAAAAAGAGTTTCTAAACAAAAATGAATCTGTATGGTGCACATCCAGAACGATTAAATCCCTCGAGATAAATACATATATTATAGATGACAACTGATACGGTTTAATTTAATTTATTCATGAGATGTTATACACACTTCGGTAACTTTTGTTAATGTTTCACAAGGTGGGGCATTTGCTCGTTTATCATTTTCATCTCACAGAATGCATAACAGTCCGAATGAAATGTGTTAACTAATAACACTGAAATTAACACTATAAATTTACCTGTATCTTATGTTTAAATTAAACATAAAATTTTCATTTTAATCAAAACTACAAATTAAAACAATTATCTTGACATGTAATCAAAATGAAATATTCATTTTGTATACTAAATATTCATCTGCTCAATCCAATAAAATAAATTGTTTACCACATTTTTTTTCTTGGTTATTCATCATAGAGGTTTCATTTTGTTGTAAACTCTTTTTACTGGTCGTTTAATGCTTGGTCGTACATTTACAGAAAAGGAGATACATATTGTTGTAGATTTGGCGCGACGTCACGTAACGTCGCTTTTGCGCGAATTGTTTACTTATGTTTTTAACGTAACGTCATTTCCTATGTATGTAAACATTCAGTTTGAGTAAAGGAAACGAACCGTACACAACGCTTAGTTTTACTCACGATCACGTCCTCACATTTTATGGTGCCGTGAACCGAAACCGCCATGAATCTTCATAAACTACAAGCAGAGAGAGAGGGCCACAGAGCTACTATAGCAGAACATTTGCAGGAAATCGAAGATGCAATTAGAGAAAATAATATAGAAGATGTTCAACTTCTCATCGAAAACATTATGCTTTCTTTGGCGAGTACTGATGCAGACATTTAAAACAAGATTGATACAGAAAATACAGCAGTAGAGGTGAAGGAAACCGCTATGTACAACATTCGTGTAAAACGTCAACTACAGAAATATAAGAAATTCCAGGTTTTATCAGATTCCGTAAGAGACGTAGACAGAGACAATATCAACCTCACGTCACGAACAGAACCATCATCCAGCAATCACGGCGAGCAGATGGACTACATTAGAGACAGAAACTGCATACCGCTGTCTAATTCATTTCATCACAAGTTGCCAACAATTTCTATGCCGACATTTAGTGGTGATCTCTTGACGTATCAGACATTTTGGGACTCATCAGTGCACAACAATCCCAGTTTAACAGACGTGCAGAAATTCAGTTACCTGAAGTCATTACTAGAGGGAGATGCTGCAAGAACTATTGACGGGTTCGCGTTAACGAATGCAAACTACAGTCAGGCATTGTGTTTATTAAAAGAGCGCTACGGACAGAAACAAAAAATCACCTCCGCATATATGCAGAGATTGTTGAAGTTACCAACGCCAGCAGACGATATTAGAGAATTACGTCAATTTTACGATATGCTTGAGACAAACATCCGGGGTTTAGAATCATTAGGTGAACTACAAGATACATATGGCAATCTATTAATCCCAATAATCCTTGAAAGACTACCACCGGAAACCAGACGTCATTTAGCTAGGGAACATGGTACCGAAGTTGGACGCTTCCAGACTTACGCAAATCACTAAACAGAGAGATTGAAATTATGGAAGCGGGAGAGTCACAGAACACTAAACAGGAAATATTGATACCAACAGCATCATTTTATACCGCCGCACGAAATAGAGGAAACCGGAAGTCATTATACCGGACTGAGCATTCAAAGAAAAAGTGCGTTTACTGTGATGAAATACATATGGGAGACTGTAAGAAAGTAATTGATGTTAAATCGCGCATTCAAATCATAAAGTTAAAACATTTGTGTTTTAACTGCCTGAGTAAAGGTCACCAAGTGTCTGGATGTCCGTCCAAGTCGCGTTGTCGCCAGTGTCATGGTAAACATCATACTAGTACATGCAGCCATTCCCAATCGACATTTCCCCAGAACTACACAAATAAGCATGTCATAGGAAATCATGAAACACAACAGTCTGAGGTAACCGGAAGTTATAGAAACTGGAGTACTAATATTGAAGCCGGTGATACAACTATATTATTTTCAAAAACCCACCACTCAGATGTTTTATTAAAAACTGCGACAGCCCCTGTTTGTGCTAATGGACGATATGCAGAAGCAAATGTTCTTATGGACGAAGGAGCCCAAAGATCTTTTATCACCCAAAAGTTAGCCGATAAACTTCAATTGAATATTGATGGAACAGATATTATACATTTATCAGCGTTCGGCGACCCAGCGCACAGCGTTCAACATCTTAATACGGCAACTATAAATTTAGTAGCAGACGACGGAATGTTAATCCCAATCCGAGTATTGATTGTTCCCGTGATAGCAAAGCCCATCAATAATGTATATCGCAACTCCATCAAACACTTGAAATATCTACAAGGACTCAAACTTGCTCACCCTGTTACCATGGATACCACATTCGATATATCACTATTAATTGGTGCTGATTTTTACTGGCAGATAGTTGGCGACAAAATTATTAGAGATGATGGACCCACTGCTGTAAGTTCCCGCATTGGTTACTTCTTATCCGGCCCACTCCATGTAGAGAGTAGTTATCCACCTTCCAATGTTATGGAAGTCATAGCAACCCACGTATCTGAAACGACAGACCTCACTCGATTTTGGGATATAGAATCAATGGGTGTTTCAAAAGGAGACTGTGAAGATACCGATGCCTCTTCTTATCGACAACATTACCAGAAATCGTGTATTTCATTCTCAGACGGAAATTACACAGCGAAGTTGCCATGGAAACAGAATCATCAACCCCTCCCTTCAAACTATAACATTACGAAGAAAAGAACAGAATGTACAATAAAACGCCTAAGTCAGAAGCCCCAAATGTTGAAGAAATATAACGATATTATAAAGGAACAAGAAAATAGAGGTTTCATTGAAAGAGTAGACGAAAGTTCCAAAAAACGCGTGCATTATATACCACATCATGGAGTTGAAAAGAATTCCACAACAACGCCCATACGAATAGTCTATGACTGTAGTTGCCGCCAATCAGAAAGAAGTCCAAGTTTAAACGTTTGCCTTGAATCCACACCTCCAGACCTGAATGATCTAACCACCCTTCTGTTAAGATTTCGGCTTGGTAGATATGCAGTATCAACTGACATAGAGAAAGCCTTTCTACATGTCGGTCTACACGAAGATGACAGAGATGTTACCAGATTTCTATAGTTATCTGACCCTACAGATCCCAAAAGCCATCTTGTGACATACAGATTTCGAGTTGTCCTTTTTGGAGCCACATGTTCCCCATTTATTCTCAATGCTACATTACTAAAACACATGACCCTGAATGCAAGTAACCCTGCCGCTAATATAATTACCAGAGACCTGTATGTCGACAATGTAATTTCAAGTTTACAACAAGAACAGGATCTTCTTACCTATTTCCGGTACACGCGTGCTCTCATGTCCGAAGCAGGATTCAATCTGCGTTCGTGGACTTCAAACTCCAGTAAATTATGTAAACTCGCACTAGCTGAAAAAGTCTTGGACAAGGATAAAGTTGTCAAGGTATTAGGAATGTTATGGGACCCGGATAATGACGAGATGTCGTTTGTACAGCGCACGATAGTAAACTCTGAGAGAACAACCAAACGTTCTATTCTCAAACAGACTTCAAAATTATATGACCCTCTGGGATTGCTTAGCCCAGTAACTGTACGCGCCAAATTACTAGTTCAAGACCTATGGAAGAAGAAATTTGATTGGGACACACCACTTCCGGTTGATATCATTAACACCTGGGCTGATTTGAGCATCGACCTGAACAGCGTAATTCAGAGACCATATTTTCCCACCACTGAAAATACAGCAAATTCCGCCGATTTTAATTTACACGTGTTTGTTGATGCAAGTGCACGTGCTTATGGAGCTGTAGCGTATCTTACTTCCGGTCATACATCTACCCTTGTATTTGCAAAGAATAGAGTCGCACCTGTCAAAGAGATAACTTTACCCAGACTAGAACTAATGGCAGCACTCATCGGTGCACGTGTAACCCACCACGTGTCAAATGCATTCACGTGCAAGAAAATCACATGTTGGTCCGACAGTCAAATAGTGTTAAGTTGGCTGAAATCTACAAAGACACTTAAACGCTTCATTTTGAACAGAGTAGAAGAAATCAAGAAACTTACCGCCAATATTGAATGGCGATATTGCCCAACAGATCAAAATCCCGCTGATTTACAAACCAGAGGTCTAACTGCGACCCAGTTACAATCAAGCACATTATGGAAAAATGGACCTACTTGGTTAATTCACAACAATAAATGGCCTACTTTGGAACAAACCAGGGCAATCACTTTCACTACGTTGACGGATCAACATTCAAAGGAAGAAATTATATCTGACAAGAGAGGTAACTCTGGTTTACGTCAAATTCTAGAGTTAAACAGATATAGCAGCTTTCACAAGTTATTACGTGTTACGGCATACGTTATACGTTTCATTAAAAACTGCAGAGTGACGTATAATTATCGCCGAAGTGGTCCATTATCTACAGAAGAGCTGAGATTAGCAGAAGGAAAACTGATTGAAACTTGCCAACAACAATATTTCCCAGACGTAATACAAGATCTAAAATCCCAGAAAAAACGCAGTCCAATAATTCGACAGCTAAGACTTTATTTAGACAATGACGGTTGTATTCGTTGTGGCGGAAGAATACATAACGCACAGTTGCCAGAAACAACAAGATTCCCGTTCCTTATGTCCCCAAAAAGTCATGTCAACAGACTGATAATAGAAGACGCTCATTACAATCAGTTACATGCAGGTGTCGCCCATACTGGTACCCATCTACGCCAGAAATACTGGATACCGTCAATCAGACAGCACGTGAAAAGTGTTCTCCGAAGATGAGTCATTTGAAGAAAAGTTACAGGAAGACCCTATACCGCCCCAGATCCTCCACCACTTCCGGTTTCCAGAGTAATCGTCGAACCACCCTTCTCCGTAACAGGTGTCGATTTCACAGGGGCACTTTACATTAAAGAAAAGCAAGTTCAGCAGAAGGTATACATATGTCTATTCACGTGTGCCAAAACCCGTGCTGTTAACCAAGAAATAGTTCCAGACCTTACAGAAGAATCATTTATGTTAGCCTTCAGACGATTCATCAGCAGACGACCATTACCAAGACTGATGATATCTGATAATGGTACCACCTTTCATGCAGCAGCCAATCAAATCCGGGTACTCTATAATTCGCAAAATCTTCATACTGCCCTTACACAAAGAGGAACACACTGGCAGTTCATTCCAAAAAGAGCACCTTTGTATGGTGGAATGTGGGATCGACTAATTGGTGTAATGAAAACAGCGATTACGAAAGTTCTCGGCAAAGCTTCCATTAATTTGCAAACGCTGCAGACGATAGTTACCGAAGAAGAGGCAATGATGAACGATCGACCAATTACCTACGTTTCATCTGCTAGAGATGATCCTGAGCCTCTCACCCCTTCACACTTACTACATGGACGCAGACTGACAACTCTACCATACTACGATACTGTGGTAACCAACGATACTCCCGGTTACCATAGCAAAGGTGACGATGTTCGACAACGTGCTAAACGACGTGAGGAGTTAATAAATCACTACTGGCACCGCTGGAAACACGAGTATCTGACGTCATTAAGAGAATACCAACGGTCGAGTGGTACCACAAACCAGACTATTCAGGTTGGTGACGTTGTTATTGTCCAAGACGACTTGACAACCAGGCTACAGTGGAGCCTTGCGGTAGTTGATGAACTTTTAACGGGAAATGACGGGTTTTCGAGGGACGCGAGGATACGTACATCCGGAGGGCTTACTACACGACCGATTATCAAATTGTACCCATTGGAAATTATCTAGAAACCAGATGAATAGACATTACGATACTGATTGAAATATTTATCCTTTACCGCTAATATTTCGTGAAAAGACAATTCAATTTGTATAATCATAGAAGAGTGAAAATAATTCAAAACAGAGACTTTACATAGCGCCAATCTGTTTGTGATATATCTAAATATAGCTGTTTTAATTAGGGTGCTCAATTTCAATATGATTTTAAATAAGTAATTTCATTACTTTATGTTTTTTTGTATGACAATTATTACATTTAGCATTTCTGAGGCCCGGAGAATGTTGTAGATTTGGCGCGACGTCACGTAACGTCGCTTTTACGCGAATTGTTTACTTATGTTTTTAACGTAACGTCATTTCCTATGTATGTAAACATTCAGTTTGAATAAAGGAAACGAACCGTACACAACGCTTAGTTTTACTCACGATCACGTCCTCACATTTTATGGTGCCGTGAATATATAAATAAATATTGATAAGTAATTTATAAAGGTATTGTTATCCCCGTGCTGTTTAAATTAAATTTATTCATGAAATGTAATATAACCGCAGGACCGTGTGATTATCTTTCGAAGTATATGCAATTGCTCGTTTTTCATTTTGATCCCGCAATGAATGCCTTATAGCTTTTAAATAAAATGAAATTTTCGTTATGCAATTACCTTTATTTCATGTATAAAACGTAACATAAACCATATACAAGCAAACGAACAAGTTGTCTTTCAAATAATCAAAGTGAAACATTGAAATATGTGTCACTAAATATCTGGGCGTTCAATAAGTTACATCTTTTAATAATGTAATAGTTTATACACTGCTCTTTACTTAGGGATAGCAAAGTCCTCGTTCAATCCTAAATTCATGTACATGTACTTGAACATCGTTTTGGTTTGCAAACAAACATATAAATGATTAAGATGCCATATCATAAGAATCAATTTTGAAAGATCATTGATAAATTATCTTAACGGGAATAATTTGTAAAATGTCGTCAATAACTTTAAGGATAGTTTGCTACCATAAATGAACTAGACAAATGAACCAACAGTTGTGTCTCTACAGATTTGGATTTTATTGAGTAGACATCGATTTCAGTTACAAGATTATTAGATATGAACATCAAAGTTATACCTTGAAAGGCTAAAACATTGTAGCATTTAATTAGATAAAACTTACATTTACCAGACGGCTGTAACAGAATCCATTCATAATAAATGCAAAGTGTTAGAGTCAAATGTAATTCATCTGGGTTTTATGTCGCACCAACACAGTGAAGGTCATATTCAACTGGTGAACTCATGTGCCCATTCACCGACGTTCCGTAAGCTAGCTAGATAGCTTCATCACATGAAAAATCAAATCCTTAATTGGGAATTGAACCTATAGCGGCGTGACCAGGTGTTGTTTTTTTGTTCACCGCAAGTAATCGACTGTTAAATGTACACAACTTTCTGAATAAGCACTGAGAAAAAATATTCTTAGACTTAATGTCCGAGATCAATCGCCACTAAAAAGTCGCGCCTTGCCGGCGTGTCGAACCTGTGATAGTTGGATAACATAATTTATCCTATCCCTATTGAGCTCAGTGGGCGTGTTGTAAAGAGACAGTGTATGCCATCGATGATAAACAAAACATATATAGTACATATATTTAAATTATGATTATTATTTCTTATAATTATTTTTTATATTTTTATTTACTTATTTTTATTCATTTTATTTCTTTTATTTTATTTTTATTATTATTATATTTTCATTTATTTATCTATTTATTTATCTATTTACTTTTCTTCGAGATGCTTATAAGGAATTGTGTTCATAGCCGATAAATCAAATTACAAATCAATATGTGAAATATATCAAAGTGAGAACGAGGATTCACTATTATATATATGACAAATGATGAATGCTCTCACGATATTGTGATTATAACAAACCCATATCTTTAAAACAATCATTGTACTTGTTTTGACATATCACATATTAATTGTTATTGTTCAGCTGTGAAACAGTGGTAAAAGTTAACAATACTTGTCTGGTAGATATTTTAAATTACCACTTTCAAACAGGAAATAATGACGTCAGTTGTTATATTTTCTTTTTTTTTCAAATTGATTGGAAAATGGATAACATTTCAATAAAATGCTCAGGCTATGGCAAGTCAATGTTTACGTAGAATCTCACTTTACAAAGTTGTTTATATCTTGTTCTTCATCTTTGGATTACTGGTGGTGATGAGTTAGCATGTATTCAAGTTATAATCATTTAGCATCATTGATATTGCGTATCATCTTTTGTTATAGGTGATTGAATTAAAGAATTGTTTCAAGCATTTCATTCGCTATGAAATGTTTTATTAATGAAAACAGGAGACTATGTTATATATAAAGCGTAAAATGTTATGGATGTCAGATGGAATTGTGCTGCTTTTTTTAAATATAATTGTAACGAACAGAATATGGACTGAACTTTATAAAAAATAACCCCGCAAAATGTACATGATCTTGTTGTTATATATGTTGAGAATTGTTTGTGCATCAGTTAACTTACATTTGGACAATTTTGAAATAGTGTATTCAATCTCCGCTGTGAATGTTTGCCATAATGAGATAAAAAGATTTCAAGAATTATTTGGATATTCTATTGAACATTGTGTTAAGGCTTGTGCTGCAAGGAAACATTGTTTGGCACTGAACTACAGGAGTAGAATTAATATCTGTGAATTATTCACGACGTTCGACGCTGACCAACTAACAGCTGGGGAATGTATCCTCTTGTCTAAGGAAGACATTGGTGTCATGAAAGTATGGTTTGAAGTTAATATTTCAATTAAAAGTAGTTTATTTGCTTGATTTGGTTTTGCGTCACATCGGAACAGTATATGTCATATGGCGACGTTCGTTCCAGCTTCACTGGTTGAGAAAGACCTAGGAAGCCCATTTGTACATTATTTCAGGCACGAACGGGCACCCAGAGCGGTGAAGGGCAAGCGGACGCCCCAGTTAAAAGTAGTTATCATAAAGTCAACGTTACTGTTTTTAAGTATTTTGTATGGAAGTAAAAAAAACTACCTTTTTACATTTTGCTAGCTTTATGACATATAACTTCACGTTTAATGCTAATTTCTTCATTTGTTAATCGTCCTACATGCTCTAAATTCATTAATAAAACATTTTAAACATATGTTTGACATTTTTGAAAAAAGGCATAATGTGCCTTTAATATGAGTTTACCCGGCGTAAGTGAGTTAATCAAGATCTCAATAAACGGACGTTATTTCGCTGTATTTCAGATGCCATGTCTACATGGATGCAATTTTGGAGAAGTATGTGAACAAAATAAATATGGACATGGAATGTGTGTTATTAAAGGTAATTCCTTATGCACTTATATATATATTGCCAGGTAAAATCTACTGTAAGAACACTTACATAACATCAGTCTTGACATATCGAGTAATAAGCGGCCAAATTTTCTAGCGCGAAAATCCGTATGTAAGATATAGGACGGCTAAGTACCAAAAATACAATATTCCAACATTTGGTATATTTAGAGGAATATTTTAATTACCAAGTCATTTTGCAAATGAAAAAAATCAAAGTTTTCTATGGAAATATACTTTTGCCTAATGTTGAGACATTAAATTTGATCCAAAAGTATTATTCAAAATCTGTAGATGCTAGGTTGCTTAAAACATTTTACAAAATGAAGTTTAATGACTAGCGTTATGAAATTATATAATTTTTAATCGAACGTTAGATCATGATATATCAATCTCGCGTTATTTTAATGTTCTAAATATAAAGATGCATAAGAAACCTTGGCATATCCTTACATAAATTATCTGTTTGTCACTGTGATGTGCTTATATGTCAGAAAAAAAGAAAAACGCCTTGTCTCGGTCTCGAACTTGCGATCACACACTATCAGACAAAGTGACAACGCTTTAGACCAGGGCCAAAGAATCGATAATCTCACCCTCTTGTCAGATAATGCATTTATAAGTATGAACTAGGTGTGCACGCCACCGTAACAACATTGTATTTACTTTTTCTTTAAGATGCCTGTTGCATTGTTCTACCACAATGTTATTGCTGTTTTTGATGCTTCCGAGGGATCACTTTTTACCGGATATTTATACATCACAACAGCAGGTGTCAAGTGCTGTGTTGCAGCCGTAAAAAGCTGCCACGTACTTCACTTCAGTGTTGTTATATTTTTCTGGTCCTTCGGAATCATTGACTCTAGCACTTTTAAGTGTTGAGAATTGAGTACCGCTCAAGCCGGTGCCATGGGACGTGAACAAATGTTGCTCTTTTCATTATCTCTCATGTACAGACTCAATCAAACCGAGTCTACGATTTTCATGCAAATTTGCTGTTTTTGATGCTTCCGAGGGATCACCTTTTACCGGATATTATACATCACAATAGCAGGTGTCAACTGCTGTGTTGCAGCAGTTAAAAGCTGCCACGTACTTCACTTCAGTGTTGTTTAATTTTTCTGGTTCTTCGGGATCACTGACTCCAGCACTTTTAAGTGTTGAGAATTGCGTACCGCTCAAGCCGGTGCTAGGGGGCGTGAGAGATGTTGCACATTTCATTACCTCTCATATACAGACTCAATCAAACCGAGTCCGCGATTTTCATGTAAATTTGCTGTTTTTATGCTTCCGATGGATCACTTTTTTACCAGATATTTTTTCAGCATGTCCCTCCATTGCATTTATTGGTTTAAGCACTTTGATAAAAGCAGACGTTTGTTATTCCGTAGACTTTTATATGCTGACGATGTGAAAAACAATGACGCCTGTTATTGATGAATTATTGAAAATTCAATTAATAGCTTATCAAACTTATTTGACAGACCTTGAAATTGTTTTTTATATTACGTGCTGAACTGTATCCATCCCGGCAAAAATGTAAACAACATGGACGTAACCCCAAAATAACTATCACTCAAGAAAAGCTATAAATTTTCCACAGTGTCAAAGATTTATTTATTCAATATACATACTCTGTTCCGATATTTAGTTCAAAAATATCTTTCGTTTTGCTTTGAAATTATTTGGAAAGCCATGATGTATGTGGGTTTGTATGGAAAAGGACACAAACACTACTTTACGATATTATACCTGTATATATCAGCCTTTAGTCTAGAAATTGTCAAACGTTTTCCAACCTAGAGGTTTACTGCAGGGTTACATATTGCTTGTTATATCAAAGTCATTGCTCATACATTATAATTGCTGCTCTTCCGTGTCAGTATATCGTACATTTCACCACTGATCTTTTCCCTATTAATATGTAACGATCGAATTTCTATTAAGTTTTAATTCGTTCCTATTTTACAAGATATCAAAGTATTATAAAAAAATATTTATTAAACATTTTCAATTGATCAATTGACTCTTAATCATGTATTTACGTATTATGGTAATCATGGGATGATCGGCAAATTGAATTTCAGTTATTGTAAAAGCCTTATAAATCAAATGATATTAGCCATTTAATTACTTGTTGCAACCGAAAGTACATGCAGTACAGTGCCAGGTCAACGTTCCTTGCAGGCTGATGCTCATCCTTTTATTGATTGACCTTAAAAACCCTTAACCTTTTAACGGACTGTTCTATCTTCAGCTGTGGGCAGATCCATTGTACAAATTTAGCAGGTTATACATTATTCATGTTGCAAGCATCGATTTGTCAAGATGTCTAAATGGAACTATTATAAATGATATTTTTTATGTAATATCATGTATTTTTATAATGAATATTATATTATTGTTTATATTATGTAACTCTAAACGGCAGTTTTTATTGAAATTTGTATTGTATTGTTTACCATTTCAACTGTTTTTAGAAAATATGTATAATTTAGACAAATATCTAATACAGATTTACTAAAAGGCAGTTGAAATGGTAAAAAATACAAATACAATGTTTCAATTTAATCAGTGGTAAATATTGTAAACGATTAAATAATAAACATTTATAAACAATTACATAATATAAACAATTATATAATATACATAAGAAAAAAATATTCATAATAAAGACTACTTTCTAAATTTTTATTCAGTTAAAACTCTATCTACTGCAATTCCAAAATATTATTTTAAGAAATTTAAAAAATAATAAATAAGATAACAATCTGAAAGGTATAGAAGTGATAAGGTTCTTACAACTTGTCATTGCTGGACTCTTATGTGACACTTATAGGTAATAGTTAATCTTAAAAGGTCTTGGCTAAAATTAATATAGGGTTAACGCACGTTTTTCGTGTTATAACGTCTGCAGAGTCCCAAGGAACGGTTGGTGCCCGAGCCCGGTAGGGCGATAACAATAGCGCACGACTCCATGGCAAACAGGCCCAATCGTATTTTTCTTGTTTGTTTACTGGACCCTGTTTTGTATTGCGCATAGGTAAAACCGGGCTTTAACAAGGGCGCGTGACTATGTTAACACATGGTTTTCGTCCCGTTATAACATGGGCAACCGAGGGAAAAATAGCCGATTTTATGCTTTAATAAGTAGTAAATCCTGTACAGGGAGCGTGGGATGATAAGTTGGCGGACATGCCAGACTAAATCCAACACAAATATGATAAAAAATGAATTAATTCTTTCAAATTTGATGGACAAGATATCCTGCTTGTATTTCACGGGTTTGAGCAAAAGATCTCAACATTTTATATAACGTCAGCCAAAGTTTTAATATCAAACTTCACTAATCAATTATATCGACCAAAGGAATAAAAGTGTGTTTAAAATAAATTGAATGTTACGAATTTTGTATATTTGTTAACAGTTTTCCCACCTCGATTCAAAAGTTATAACAGACACTGGCATAGCATGATTAAAACACCGAGTGGTTCTATTTGAAATTCGTTGCTGATGCTACAGAATTTATCTGTCTGTGTACGGGATAGCCTTTCAATTTTAGAAAACTTAAAAAAAAACTTCCTGAAAGATATACTTTGTTCAAATTTGATATTAGAAAATATTGATAATTTCTACAGTCTCTTTGTAAATATAAAATAAGCATGTTTCGACTTCACACAAAGTAGATAGGTTATGTTTAAAATTCTAAACACTATAGGTGGTCACAATATGAATATATAGTTTCATTTAAAAAACTGGCAGTTTGTTTTAAAAAAAGATCAATTTCACTTGACCTGTAATAGGGAACGCAGCTTCCCATACATAGTTTCTTCATTCGTTTCCTTCAAATTAGACATATTCTATAAGAATTGAATAAATTTTAATAAATTTCTGTGATAAAAATATCTTACTCAAGGATAAACATTTAATATCTTTAATCTAGCTAAATACTTAGTAAGCACAATAAACTTGATTTATAAAATGATTGAAACAAAACATTATATTCACGCATATTTTAACCTTATGAAATGGTATGAACATTGAAAAAATAGCTTCTTTTATAGTTTTAATTAATATCTTTGTAAATAATTGATATCATTCGATTCAAACGGATTCAAGACTTAAATTGTAATCGACGTTCAGCGAAAGTATTCTCAAATTTCTGTAATGTAATAGGTATTTACATGCGGACACAAATCAGCCTGTTTTATTTATTCTAACTAGGTGTCAAAGTATTGTTTATGAGACAATGACAAAAGCCTTTATGATCAATAACAGCAATAAAGTCAGCTTTGCGTCTCTCTGAATCTTCAGTTACAATATGTAGTTCCATGAATGATCTATGAAATATTCATAAATAGTCCCCAGCACTGCCTTTAAACAATTATCAATTCCTGAATGCCAATTTCAACCGTTTTATAATTAACAATGCGTGAAATGATTTCTTTGACAAGTGACATTGAGACGCATAAAAGTACCGGCATAATTTAGGTTGTTGGATTTAAACAAGTTAAAGTTATAATAGTGAATAGCTTTACAGGCGAGTGATCTGCAAAATGCTTATGCGTCTTTTGTTAAAATTTTATAAAACATTTTAAGACAATAAAGATACAAAAACATAAAAAAACATATCTGGAACAAAAAAAACTACAACCCCCATGCAACTGCTCTACACTCCCCATTACCCACCCCGAAAAATCAAAGAAGAAAAAAAAAATGAAGAATAGGAAAACACGATAGAAAACAAACACATAAAAAACATATTAAATAAAGTATATATGTATGGAATTGATTCAGAACTTTTTCCGATCCTGTTTGGCTTTAAAAATACTATATTCAGGATAATTGTCTTGAGTGTTTTGTTTAAAACATCGTTTTATTCCTTTTTATTATAAATTTAATTGAATCGAATATCATAATTATATGTCAAATTATTTGACACCTTTTCCTGTTACTTTTAAAAGCAAATTTTGTTATAATTACTTTTTTAATATCATTAATTTACACATTGTCAATATATTTCATTGTTTCTCTTAAAATAATTTAGATAATATTTTCACTATAATTTTCTTGTTATCAAAATCAGGAAGCCGGCGATGTGCACTAGACACAAAAATAATTATTAGGTCTGTGTTTGCAGAAACAAACGTAATGTAAAACACTGACAGTAAACTTACCGTCCTCTTTTTTGATTTTTAGAATGTGTTAATGGAACAGTTCCTGAACACGGTACTATTCTCGGTAATCAGATGAAAGTTGGAAAAAAGATCAGATACAAGTGTGATACTGGTTACAACGAGCCAAATGTCTCCTTTACAACAGTTGCTGAATGTTTAGATACTGGTGCATGGAGCTTCAACACCGAATGTTTGAAAAGTATGTTCAAATCAGTACATTTGCGGCCTCATTTCCCGAGTTGTTAACTTTGAATCACTTGTAACACCTATTTTATGTCAGATAGCTAGCTACTCAGCTGGCTTAAGGAAGGTCACTCGTTTGACTTAGCCGTCATCATACTTTATTTAGCAAACTTGATAAAAGAGAAAACAATTAATAGATTACATTTCAATATATCATGTCAAGAATATAAGGCGATTTTAAAATAATTGATTTATCTATGCTGGGTTCGTAAAAAAATGTAATTACTCGTACCTCCATTGATATACAGAAAAGTACTATGCTACTTTACAAAAAAGTAGATACAGGCAAACTTGTGAACAAAGAACGCCCAAGGGAGGGCATTAACTTGTATCTATAGACAAGTATTATTTATTTAGTGGTCATGTTATTTCTTCTTATCAATGAAGGGTTATCGAAAAGTCGCCTTTATTTGCAGGGTAATACATTTTAAAGGTGGTTTATTAAAAACAATAGGCTGCATTTGCCTAACACATAGTATCATACAAATATACGTATCAGTTTAATATAACATTAGATTCATTTTCAATTACACTTACAGCTAATTATACTTGGGATTCATGGACCCATTGGAGCACCTGTAGCTTAAGTTGTGGCTCTGGTATTCAAACCAGATCTAGGAGTTGTTCTATTCGTATAGAAGGAAATGATGAATCACAATGCCACAAGACGGATGTTGGTGACGAGCAGCAAGCCTGCAATGATCAAAACTTGTCCTAGTAAGTAAAAATATTGTTTGTAAAGTCGATAAAACGGGAAACATCACAACGAGGCAAGTTGTGTCTTGTTCATTGTGAACATCCGTCCTATCTCGTATTAGTTGGATAAAAGTAAAGATAATAATTACAATGATTGTTTTGATTATAACTATAATAATTTAATAATTATAGTAAAAATGATGATGATGATAATAATAATAATAATAATAATAATAATAATAATAATAATAGAAATGATAAAAGTAATAATACTAATACTTATAATAATACTACTACTGCTACTGCTACTACTGCTACTGCTACTGCTTCTGCTACTGCTCCTGCTCCTGCTAGTAATGATAATACTTATAACAATGATAATACTAGTGATAATAATTACAACAATGATAATACTATTGATAATAATTACAACATCAATAATAATAATAATAATAATAATAATAATAATAATAATTTTGATAAAAGTAATAATAATAATAATAATAATAGTTATAATAATAATCGAGTAATAATATTGTGAATTATAATGAAGTAATTAATATGATATAATGAAATAAAAAAGATAGTGATAAATAATGAATAATTAAATGAAAAGTCATCTGGCAGAACGTGATATATGTCATCATCATAAATAAATCTAATGTAAAATAAAAGACGTTATACTTCAAGCACAAGGTCAGGGAGTGGGACATGCTGATGCCTAGCCAGACACAATCTCTTTTGAAATCTCGCTTTTGTCTTAAAACATAATAAATATTTGTATCTCAATCTGAGCTAGGTGGGAATCTGTCATTTCTAGGCTTGTCTTTATCCTGTAACAATTATCATCAAAGATATATATAGGAGAATATAGTACAGATGGTAGGAAATATATAGTTGACAATTGTTTCGATACAACACGGAAAAGAATATTATACTTTTCACTGTTTATTGAAATTTATTTTACTGCTCCATAACTTGGCATAGTACCAGAACACTTGGTCAAGTCTGCACAGATAGCACGGACTGTATAGAGGAAGGAGGAGTGTTGCAATTGAAGGAAATGCTGTTTCTGTGACAAGTTGTACAAATATGGATAGCCTACTAAAATAACTGCACTCAAAGGTAAGTAACTGTTTGCTCAGATTGTAGAACCATAACTGTAAGAGCATTGAAATTGTTATAATATCAAAGTCAGAACTCTCGGTTGATAATTTGACAAAAACACGAACTTGTCTTGTGTTTAAACAAAGCATAACTATGTAAATGTGTAGTTTGATATAAATGACAGAGACTGATGTTTAGACACATCAGATAACGTGTGCTGTGTTTACCTTAAAAATAACTACAGGTGATGGTGACCTAACCCTAAACCACGATTTTACATGATTTATATAATTATACAGAGGGTACTTCTATATATAACAAAACAATTACCTTAACTTTCAATAAAAACAGCAGTATTCTATATATTGATATTGGACTTTTTTCAGATTTTTATTTGGTTTGAAATTTCAGTGTGCTCGGATATGATCCGACGAATTTACAAAATATGACAAAAAGGCTATTTTGGATTCAACAGTGGTGGTCCTAATTTGCATTTTAACACAGTAGAAGAATGTAGAGTTTCGTGTTCCAACAACCCTTCTTGCCTTTCCTTCGAAACATGGCCAGCAGACAATGGCGGCATAGGATGCACTACAGGATCAGTAACATCTGATATGATTGAAACAATTAATCCACAACTTTTTCACTATCCACCGTATACAGATCTATATTCGAGGAAATGTATTTAACTGCAAATGATATACGATGGATATCGCAATACTAGTTTATGTAGTTAGTTACACGGATATATGGTGAATATTGCAATACAATTAATTGTAAAATTGCAAAAGGATATATGGTGAATTTTGCAATATTTGTAACTGAAATTATCAACGAAGAATATTAAATTTGCCTTAAATTGAATATACCGTCCACAAAATTGCTGTATAGTTAATCAGACATTTTATTATTAAAAAAAATAATTTACTTATATAATAAATACATCAATGATATTTGAATGCGTCTTATATCCCAAAATTCCAACCGTATAAGAAATTGGTGCAAACTAAAATATTTTTGGTTGCGTTTTACGTCGCAGCAGCAAAATAAAGGTCATATTTCGACTAACAACCTTTAGTGGTGGGAAAAAATCTCAGATACCCTTCTGTGCATCTTATTCAGGCACGAAAGGGCACCTTAGCAGACCAATCGAAGGTTCTGCATGCTACTAGGATATCTTTCTCACATGAAAGAATCCGAAGTTCCTATCAGGATCGAAACAACAGCGGTGAAATGCATGTGGTTTGAAGTTAACGACCTTAACCACTTGACCATAGGCGCCCAAGATATCTGAAGATAAATTGACTTCAATGTATATGAATGTTTATAAAAATCCTACTGAATAATTCGATTTTAATTTTAAATTTCTAAATCACTTTTTATATTAGGCTGTTGGATCATGATTATTTGAACACAATTTATATGACTATATTGTTGTACTAGGTATATGCTAAAATCTTTATTTCCCTTTAAATTAATAATTATGATATCATTATTATGCGAAAAAAAAAATCTGCTCATTTTCGAATCAATACCTAATGTTATGTAAAATATAATCCTCTATTCATCCTCTTATCAATAATTAATGTAGAATTTGAAGTCACAAAGAGTGTTTTAGAGACTGAATCAAACCAAGTGTGCAATTTCCATGTAATTTTGTTGCGATGAATGCTTCCAAGGGATCACATTTTATCCAGATATGTATACATCACAGCAGCTGTGTGGCAGCTGTAAAAAGTTGTTCACTTCAGTTTTGTTATATTTTTCTGATCCTTACGGATCATTGCTAATAAATTATGTTTAAAATATATATGTCCACTTTCGAATAAAAATATTATTTTATAAAATATGCATGTACATATTTTGTTCATGCAATAATCAAGTTGTTTTTTGTTTTATTTTCTTCCATATATTTCAAAAGAATATGACATACGACATTTTCTGACTATATATAAAACACCTGCTATACTTAAATCTACATTCACTAAGCACATTCATTCTGATTCCGAATAAAAGAAATTGAAAATTGAATGAGAAAATATATCATATCAATATGCTATGAAACAAAACTTTACCCGACAAAATATATAAAACACTAAAAAAACAAGATATGTTTGTAAAACATGTATGCCCCCTATCAGCAGCCAATTAGTCATGTGATCAGGTTATTATGCATGACTTCTGACCCAGTGAACAAACAATTAATAAGGGTTATCTAGTATCTACTGATCATGACTAGTCACAAGGTAATAATTATTGTGACCCCATAGGTTGTGTGCAGCAATTTAAGTTATTACAAATCTTACCAAATAATATATGCATAAATTTTATGAATCATGTAGGCCTCATTAATGACAGCCAAGTTTTAATATTACATAAGACCTTCAAATGTGTATAACAAAAGCATTTTTAGTTTAATATAAAAATATCAACCAAGGCAACTTAAGTTGTTGAGTTATTGGTCATATGACATTGATCTCTTGACCCTTAAATCAATAGGGGTCATCTACTGGTCATGACCAATAATCATACCAAGTTTGAAGTTCCTAGGCCTAAGCGTTCTTAAATTATTGATCAGAAACCGTTTTTACCTACAAGGTCAATGTTACCTTGACCTTTGACCCCTACACCCCAAAATCAAAAGGGGCCACCTGCTGGTAATGACCAATCGTCATACCAAGTTTGAAGTTTCTAGGCCTAAGCGTTCTTAAGTTATTGATTGGAAACCATTTTCACCTACAAGGCCAATGTGACCTTGACCTTTGACCCCAAAATCAATAGGGGTCATCTGCTGGTCATGACCAATCACCATACCAAGTTTGAAGTTCCTAGGCCTAAGCATATTTAATTCCAATTCAATACTGCAATTATCAACTTTTGTGAATGATAACATTTTAATATTTTATAACCTAATTCTGATAGAAAATGCTCGACAAATGCCAGGACTTTGTTCACCTCAAATATCGATCAGCGGTTTTCATAACGACTTATTTTTCGAAATAAACAATAATTATTGTTAAAAACTTAACATGCATTTATAACAGTCATGGTTATAACTGAAAAACATGAAGGAAATACAAACAGATTAGAACTGTTATTTAAATAACCAAATTTCATATATTCGACAGATCTAAAATGGAAATATTTTCAAGCTTCTAGAAGTTAATTTTAAATGATTATTTTCGAATTTCTTTACGAAACACCTTTTCCATCACATACTAAATTTGCTCAACATATCATTGTTAAACTAAACAGTTTATAAACAAGTTATATAACATACAAGTATTTCAAAAGATCGGAGAAGAACATAACTTATTAGCATATACCTAAGGAACAAGCGAGTGACTTGTAGTAATTAATAGTAAATGAGCCCAAGGCAATCGAGCATATTATACGATTGGCACAAAATATCAAGAAGGTTTGATAGACCATAATGAGCAAATGGTGCACGAAAAGCCCTTTCAAAGCCATGATGCCGAGCAACTAGCATTGATCAAACTGGTATACAGAGTGACCAATAAGATGTTAAGCTGCGGTCTCACTTACTGCCCGGTAGAGCCCAGGATACATCCGGAAGTACGCGGGAATGAATGCCGTGTGACGATCCGGGGTGAACTATTGTTTGCGGACACACGTACCGCCGTCAGGCACTACGGTAGTTCCCAACTATGCCACCCAGGATGCGCTCCGGATCAGTCCAGGCAGAGCCCAGGTGAAGCTACGGTTCAATGCCGGTACGTCCCCTGTAGTTCCGGATGATCCCGCCGGAAGAGACCGCGGTTGAGCCCAGGCAAGAGCCCCGTCCGATCCCAGGCAGTGCCCGCAGCAGAGCCCAGGAAGATCACAGGCAGAGCCCCGGTAGAACCCCGTGATTGAAAAATCGCCGAAAAATGAAATACATTGAACATAATTTATTTAATCATAATATCTATTGTTCAGAATATGAAATTCAATGATGATTTTCATGATAAAATCCATACTGGGATAGAAGGGAAATTGGAAGGGTTTTAATACAAAACAAGTGCAAATCATCGCAAATTGTCGTTATTCCTTTTGAAATGATCCGGGCTTTTCCGGGTGCTCTATCCGGATAAACCAATGAGCTGCTACAACGCTTTATGCCTCCGCGGCTCTGCTTGTAGTAACGCGGGTCTCTGCCGGCATATAGCCGGGGCTATACCGTAGCTGTACTGTAGCTCTACCGGCTAAATCATACCCCGGATCATCCCCGGTTTGTGCCGGCAGAGCTACGGTGCTTCCCCGGTATAACCCCGGTCGTTCCCGGCAGAGCTAAGGATGAAGCCGGCAAAGCTATACCTTCCCGGATCATTCCCGGACCATCCCGGTAATATTAAATATTTTATTCCATCCGGGGTCGAATGCCGGATGTTCCCGGATCATCCGGACGTTGCCGGCAGAGTTACGGATGTACCCCGGTTGTTCCCGGTCGTACCCCGGTCGTTCCAGGATCACCCCGGACGTCTACCGGGGCTCTGCCGGGATGTAAGTGAGACTGTAGCTTTAAATATGGAAAAATACTACATTTTTCTAATGCTAGTAATATACTTATTTGGTGTATATTTTTATGACTGTCTTTTCCACTGGTATAAAAACAGTATCCCAATAACAGGCAACTTATCTAACGATGGGCAATTTGTCAAATTGAATAATAAATGTTAAGTTTTTATCACTCTTTACTTCTATTGCTTTTTTTAAATTTTGTGTTTTCCCCCTATTGACATTTGACATAGTTTGTCATTCCTCACTTTTAGAGTTTGAGTGCTAGAGCCAATGCGCCTTTATGCCGTAGATTTTTTTTTTAAATATTTGAATGTTTAGTTGACTTTGAAAAAATATATAAAATTGCATTACACATAAACGCTTTCAATGATTTCATTGGGGCTTGTTTTTTCAAACAGTTTTTGCTGGCAAGTAAATGTGAATATCAACAATTTGAATTAGAGTATTTTGGTAACCTCCGAAAATTTGGTGTAAATCTGACAAAGAAAGATTTCAGTTTATTTGTTTGGTATATCTATCGAACAATGGGTGGTAGAGGTTGTGGTGCACGGGGCCACTGCAGTTCCCTTAACTATAGAAATAAAATCAACGGCTGTGAGCTATTACTTACTTCAGACACGGAGCAGTCAATTCCAGGCCCGAGTGCCCTTTATGTTCAAAGGAAGACATCAAAGTGATAAAGGTAATTGAAAATTTTGTTGGGTTTTTTAATAGTATTTCTTTCTTTTTTCTCTTTTTTTTATAATTTTATAAATATTCATTTATAACATTAATATTCATAAAATGTTTTGGGATATGAATTTATCATTATAAATTTCATTACAATAAAGTTTATTGTCCCTTCGAAAAAAACATTTAAAAAAATTTTTTATAATTTTCTTTTAATTGTCTAAATTTAAATTTTAAAAGAAAAGGGACTTTAAAAAATCTTGCGAAAATAAAAAGAATATATTTAACTTTAGGTGCTTTCAATAAAAAGTTTGATTGATGTTAATTTCGCATTTTTTTTAATCGATCAGTTTTTTTGACTTCAGACTCCTTGTTTAGAAGAATGCGGGAATGGACAGGTGTGTGAAAAAAGTAATTCACAAAAAGGAAAGTGTAAAATAAAAGGTATAGGTTCATAATAATATTTCTATACATCTTTTATGTTCATTTTCAGTATTTAACAATCAATGCTTTGTAACGTTTTAACAAGTTCAATGCCGTTTAAAATTGATATATTATATTCTTAACTTATCAGACATTTCTGATGAAGTTTCAGTGTTAACTCCCTTGAACTAAATGCTGCGTAACATCACAAAACCAACATTTTATCAAAAGTATTTTAAGCATTTCTTTTAAAAAAAATGGGTTTTTGCGTCGCATATCACAGTTAGGTCCATACAGAGTCTTTTGACGTCTTATCTGTTGATACGCAGGCTTTCATAACCTCCGATCCCCTTCGAAAAAAATTCCATTTTATTTAGTTCCGCCCATTGTTTTCTCGTTTTAGGGCCACGCTTTTTATTACTTGGGGACCTACGCCGCTTTTCATGGAATGGCACGGAAGTGTCAATTGAAGGTTCCATGATAACCGCCGTATGAACAAAATCTGCGGAAGTTTCTAAATTTAAAATTTTTACTATTTCCGTTTAAATGTTGAATTCTGCTTAAAGCCGGTGCCTAGGGGGCGTGGACGGTAACTTGCCACTTTCCAGTACGTCCCCATGAACAGGCTCAATCAAACCGAGCCTGCAACATTTCAATTTTGCCGTGTTGGGCTTTCCCTTTAGGGATTCTGTATTTTATCCTTTTTTTAGATCACATCCCTTTTTTATTTGTGCCCTTTTGGCGGTGTTTAAAAAATCCCCCCGTAATTTAATCAAAAGATGTTATTTTTTTCGATTCCCTTTAAAAAAACCTTTTTAGCCCCGACATTATTGTTGTGGGGTTTTGGTTTTTTTGTTTCAAATTTTCGGAAATTTTTAGTTGGGTGGTTCCAAATTCCTACTTGAAAAATGTTGAATCCCTTGGTATGTTTCCTTTCTTTTTTTTAAAAATTTTTCTTTTGAAGTTTATCTGTATACGCGGCTTCAAAAAAACCTCCCGATCCCCCTTTTAAAATTTTGCATTTTATTTAGTTCCCCCCATTGTTTTCTCGTTTTGGGGACACGCTTTTTATTACTTGGGACCATAACCCGGGTTTTCCCTGGGGAAAGGCACGGAAAATGTACATTGAAAAGGTTCCCCTGATAACCGCCGTATGAACACATCTGCGGATGTTTTCTAAAATTCAAAATTTTACTAATTTCACCGTTTAAATGTTGAAATTCTGCTTAAGCTCGGTGCTAGGGGGCGTGGACGGTAACTTGCAACTTTCCAGTACGAGTCCATGAACAGGCTAATCAAACCGAGCCCTGCAACATTTTCAATTTTGCCGTGTTGGGCTTTCTTTAGGGATTCTGTATTCATCTATTTTACAAGCTTTACTTGTGGGGAAGACCGACCTCAAGTGCCCGTCCGCGCATTATTTCACCGACGTTCTGTAAGCCAGCTGGATAGCTTTTTTACATGACAGAATGCAATATCACCGACGAAATTCTAATCCAAAGCGATTAGGGGCAAGCGGGTTTTTATTAACCACCAAAACACATAGAAATATTAAAAATTTCTTAAAATAATTCGTGTGCCAATACCTATATTGTAGTATAATTCAAATGTCTTAGTTAAGATTTGAAGATCTAACAGGTCAAATTAGAAATATGGTATAATTCGATTTTTGTTTGAGTCTGTTCACGGAAAAGACCCCCGGGTTTTAAATATAAAATACAATGAGAGGGCCCCCACATTTCCCCAAAAAAATCAAAAAATATTAATTTTATGTTAAAAAATTGGGTATATGATATAAAAAAAAAACTTTTTTATTGTTTTATGTAAAAAGGTGGTATCAATGTTTTTTGTGGGCAATGATTTTTTATTTCCCTTTAAAAGGGGTATCATCCCAAAAGTTTCCTGAAAATGGTATTGTTCTTGGAAATAAAAGGGGGGGTGGGAAAAAAGATTCGCTACATATGAAATCCGGGTACGAAGCAAAGACGACACCTTTTAAACCCTAAATTGTCTTCCAGTGGAAAATGGACCCAAAAATGTGTGAAAAAAGTAGGTTATATCATTAACTTTTAAATTTATAATTATGTACATGCTTTTAAATGCAAAGGGTCACAATAAAGTGAAGCCGGGCGATTTTAAAAATAATACCTATTATGAACGAAACAGTCGACGGGCGCGGTCGCTGCCCGATGTCCTGCGCTTCAAAAATGGATCGAACGGTCGCCGCCAGTATGTAGGGCGGTAGAGGGCTTTGACATTATATAAATCTTTAATAAGTCTGTCATTTTCATTTTGCCAGCATAGAAGGGCAGTAATTGTTGCTGGGGAAAGGGGTAGACGACTGCTGATATTTTCGAATGCTTTGGAGAACAGACGGCGCCCGGCCGCCGTTTGTAATTTGTGACTGAGGCAAATAAATATAAAGAAAATAGTCGAATAGATATAATGTAATCAATCAGATTTAATTGATGATTTAATTTAAACAATACTTGTACGTTGGCTTTCAGCTAACTATACTTTTGGACCATGTGGTCCCCATGGAGCACTTGTGGCGTAAGTTGTGATCGAGTTATAAAACAAAGATGGAGTTGTTCTATTCGAAAAAGGGCAATGATGATCTTATTGAAAATAAAGCGGATGGTTTGAGGAACAACCGTGAAATATGCAATCATGACCTAGTAAGTAATTAAAAAATTATGGTTGCAATTTTCCCTTTTAAATACTGAAAAAACCACTCCATCAAGGGATATTTGACATTTTATAAAAATTTGATTTCATCTGAAAATTGAAATTTGTTTATTTATGCCCATTGTTGACCCTCCTCCCCCTTTCGAACAAATAAAAAGGTAAAAATAAAAATTGGCTCTGTCCTTTAGTCTGTCCGTCACACTTTCGTGTCCGGTTCATAACTAAGTCATTTATTAAAGGAATTCAGAAGATCTTGGCACAAATGTTTGTTAATAATTAACCAATGAGTCATGCGGAACACCCGTACCTATGCCTACAAGGTCAAGGTCACACTTAGTGATTAAAAGTCACCATTGTCTATTTAAGGAGTATATGCCGTATCCTGTTCATAACTTTCTGATGCGTAATGATATTTTTAAGAATACTTGTCACACATTGTTCACAATAACAAGACGACGTGCCGTGCACAACAGCAAAAACGCCTACCTTCCATGCCTAGGCCGCAGTTGGCGATAAAAGATCAACTTTATCTGTCCGAGGGTATTTGTGGTTTCAGGTCCATAACTCTCTCATCATCTATCATGGGATTTTGGAAATATTTCAGACAAATTTTCATAATAATAAGGCTATATGTATTCCACAACAACCTGACCCTTACCTCCAAAATAAAGGTTACACTTGGTGGTCAAAGCTTCACATGGTCTGTTATAAGATATATATTTTGTGTCCGGTATATTACTTTTTCCTGGAATAAATTTGCACAAACGTTTACTATAATAATACTACTTTTCATGCGCAACACCCAGACAAATACTTCTAAGGTCAGGGTCACACTTGGAGGTCAAATTCTGAAGTTGTCTGTTACAGGGTATGATTCCAAGTCATGCCCATGCAAAAAAATATCGCCCATATATCTTGATCGATGAAAAAAAATACGGATTGAACATGGAATGTACTCTGTAACTGACAATACCCTGTATTGATTTTGTATTTGCCACATTTAGGGACAGTGACTACAACTATACAAATGTATTTCTGTTGGCGCTTATGCAGGAGTTATTTCATTATATTTCTTTAATGAATATATTGTTACTTGCATGTCCACATCTAGAATTGATCAATATTTTGCACTGAAAGTCCAGATCAAAAGCACAAGCTTTGAAAAAGCATAATTGTTTGTGTTCATGTAAAACTTTCCTTAGACGGGGGTTGTCTGTAACTCTGTTACAAATTCCGGTTCTTAACTATATTACCGGTGTCTTACTCGGTTAACATTTGAACTTGTTACTTAATCCTCAATAAGACACCATACTGAGTTCTTTTTCGTCGTGAAAGATAAACTGATTTACAACTGGCGTTAACGAGCATACATTATCAAAATAAGCATGCATTTTCAATTTTGATGCGTTGGGCGATATTGTTCCGTAAATTAGCTTTTTTCAAAAAAATAAAATAAACAATAAATATAAAATAAATCAGATCAATATAAACTATATAATAGGTGTGTGGAACTACTTACTCGCTATATTTATATGTCCATTGTTGAAACTTGTTTTTGTTTGTTTGTAGCACCAACGTATGGAAAAACTTGCATAAGCAACACAGACTGTATAGAAACAGAAGGGATATTCATAAAAGAAAAATGCTTCTGTAGCCAACTTTATGCTTATAACACCACAATAAATAACTGCATAAAAGGTTAATATGTATTTGCAAATATTTACCGACTGAAAATGTTGTGAACATTTTGTTAAAACTTATTTATTTGTTTCAACAATAATATTTAAAAATTCATCAATAGCAAGTCGGTGGAGCAGCACGTTTTTTATTTTACATACTATATTTACCTAGACACATTGTGCTTAAGGATTATGCTAATGATATCATTAAGTAAAACAAATATATCCGTGTATTGAAATTTCGTATAATCTTTCGTTCACTTAATTTCACTAACATAATTACGATAATCATGTGAATAAACAGTAATAATTGCTTACAACAGACCGTTCATGGAGTGGCACGTACATGTCACAATTACGTCTCCATGTTAGCTGCCGAATGAACACATCTGCGGATAATTCTAAATTTGTAATTGTACCATTTTCATGACAAAATATCGAAATCTTCATATGCCGGCGCAAACCATTTTACTCTTAAAACTTATGTTGAAGAATGTTATTGCATGTATATTATGTCATTATATATAGTTATCCTTCTGATTATTTTATTTGATTATTTTTCTGATTTAAGTTTTTTACTTTTCATATAAGTAACAGCAGTTTTCGAAATGTCACAATGCAATGCTGTGACGGGTGAATATAGGAAACATAAAGTTACCAACAATTATGATAATAGAGGCAGCTAGGTGTAATGCGACCGTGAATGCAAAAACGTATATACCGACGATTCTTTTTTCTTTTAAAATTTCAGTTTGCGAGTCCCTCACGGGTGAATATGAGTTACGGGAAAAGACATTTATATATGGATTTAATGGAGGTAAAGATATGGTGAAGGCCAATCTAGAAGAATGTAAAACAGAATGTAACAATAACTCTGAATGCCTATCCTTCGAAACATGGCCAGAAAAAAATAGTGTGATGTGTACATTAGGATTAGTTACTTATGATATGATTACTTCAGTTGACGAAGGAAAGATAAGGAGTCGTGGTAACACAAACCTGTATTCCAAAACATGTTCTTGACTATTTAATGTTGAATTCTGCTTAAGCCGGTACTCTGGGTCGTGGACGGTAGCTTGCAATTGCCACTACTTCAGTGAATGAACAGGCTCCATAAGTCCGAGCTTGCAACCTTTTTCAATTTTTGCCGATTAGGCGACAAACTCAGAAACAGAATTTTTTTTAAAACTGTTCATGCTCAGCAGATCAGAGACCAATCAACAAGACAATTACCTTTAAGTGAACATTTAGATAAATGCTCTAAAAAGGACCCGAAATTTTGTATTTTCCAATTTTATAAATTTCTCAGTAAAAACGTTTCAGCTAGGTTATCTAAAGAACGCTATTTATCCCCCGCCGATGGAATCGGGAGGGGGATATAGTTTTGGCGTTGTCCGTCCGTCCGTCCGTCCGTCCTTCCGTCCGTCCGCACTCACAGGAGAGTAATTATGTGGCTAGAGGGACAATAGGTAACTGTTCTTTCTCTTTGATGTCATTCATTCCGTAATGCTTTTATGTGGCTATTTTCTTTTGTGTGGCTAAAAAGAACAATAGAAGAGAACAATAGAGTAGCCACATAATTACTCACCTGTTTAGAACGTCCGTGACCGTCCGTCCGAATTTCCGGTTTCTGGACTAGTTCTCTCGCAACTACTGGCTGAAAATTCAACGAAACTTTATGGGAATCATCAATATCAAGAGGAGAAGCGCATATCGTCGGCTTGTTCCAGTCAGACCCTTTAACTAGGAGTTATGGCCCTTGATTAGTTATGTAGTATGCATATAGAGTAAAAATTGTTTTCCGCACTACTTTCTCTGAAACTACTGACTTGAATTCAACGAAACTGTCTGGGAACCTTCAATACCAAGAGGGAAGCGCATATCGTCGGCTTGTTCCGGTCAGACACTCAGAGTTATGGCCCTTGATTAGTTATGCAGTATGCATATGGAGTAAAAATCGTTTCCGCGCTACTTCTCTGCAACTACTGGCTTGAATTCAACGAAACTTTGTGGGAACCTTCAATACCAAGAGGAGATGCGCATATCGTCGGCTTGTTCCGGTCAGACACTTAAACTCAGAGTTATGCCCCTTGATTAGTTATGCAGTATGCATATGGAGTAAAATCGTTTCCGCGCTACTTCTCTGCAACTACTGGCTGGAATTCAACGAAACTTTATTGGAACCTTCAATACCAAGAGGAGATGCGCATATTGTCGCCTTGATCCGGTCAGACACTTTAACTCATTAAGTTATGGCCCTTGATTAGTTATGCAGTATGCATATAGAGCAAAAATCGTTACCGCGCTACTTCTCTGCAACTACATGTACTGGCTGGAATTCAATGAAACTTTATGGGAACCTTCAATACCAAGAGGAGATGCGCATATCATTGCCTTCTTGGGGTCAGGCACTTTAATTCAGAGTTAGGGCCTTGATTAGTTATGCAGTACCCATTTATAAAAATATTCGTTTCTTCACTACTTTTCTGCAACTACTGGCTGGAATTCAATGAAACTTTATTGGAACCTTCAATACCAAGAGGAGATGCGCATATTGTCGCATATTGTAAAAAATGGAATAAAATTGAGAAATAGAAGTGATTATAAATTGTTGAATTTTTTAAATTGGATTACTTTTTTTTGGGTTTGATTTTGTAAGTTTTTTTCAAATTTTTTAAATAAAATTTTAATGAGTGAAACTCTTTTCAAATTTGGGAAAAAAAAAAAAGAGCAAGAAATTTTCCGGGGTGGGGTAAGCCCCTAAAAACCAAACAACCCAAAAAATGGGGGGTTTAGTGAAGATTCCAGTGAAAAATGAACGTTTTGAAAAATTTAAATGGAAGTACTTCCCCTTTTTTAAAAAGGGGGGCCCCAAGAGGGGTCTCCAGAAGAAATTTGAAAAGAAAAAAAATTGGGATACATTGAGGAAGGCGAAATGTCCCAAATTTTTTGGGAATTATTTCAAAAAACCAATTTTTTAATCTTTTTTTCTTTTAAAAAAATTTTCTCTCTAAATTTCTTCGTTTACGGAAAAAACTTTTCAGATTCACTTTAAATCCATGACTTTTCAAAGACGTGAAAAATTTTTGGCCCCCTTTTTTAAATTTTTTTGGTCTTTTCCCAAGTTTAATGTTTTTTAATTTTACGCTCTTTATGGTTTTTTTTTTTTAAATTTTAATTTTTTTCTTAATTTAATTTTTTGTTTTAAAAAAACTCCCCCTTTATTTCTTTTAAATTTTTTTAGATGAGTTTTTTAGTGAGTTCATTTTTTGTTAAAACTATATAAAAAAAATTTTTGCCCTTTTCAATTGTTTTTTGCCTCAAGGACGCCAAGGTAGCTTATACCTAGTAAAACGAGTTTAAGCCAAAATTTTTTTTACCAATGAAAAGGGTTATTTTTTTTTTTGTTTAAAATTTTTGAATAAGAAAACTTTTTTATTATATTTTTTTTAGGGGTTTTTTCCCATTTACTTAAAAAAGGGAAACCCTTTAAATAATTTAAAATTTAATTTTTGTTTTAAATTTTAAAACCCTGTAAATTATGGCCAACGTATAATTGAAATTTAGTTTTTGAAATTTGTTATAAACGATTTTGAGAAATGTAAACTTATAGAATTCTTTCCTAAATTGTAAATTTGATCTTTTTTGGGATTAAAACCTTAGAGTTTATATTTAACCCGGGGTTTTGCAAGGTTATAAACCTCCCTACTTTTTGGGGGGTTTCTTCCTTTTAAAAAAAAAACAAAATTCAAATTGCCCAAAGGGAAATGAAAAGGGCCACCACTTTTTGGGGGAAATCCCTTTTAGAAGATAAAAAAAAAAATTTTTCATTAAAGGGAAAGTCATGTTATTTTGCCACAAAACCAACCAAGTTTTTTTGGATAACAAAAACATTTTATGTTCAAAAAAACCCGAAAAAAACTCTCATAAATTTTTTCAACTAAAAAGTGAACCTATTTTTTTCCCCTTCATAAAACCTTCTTTCATATCTAAACATAAAAAAAATCTAAAAACTGGGAAACACAAAACACCGAGCAAAAAAGTAAATTTTTTCATTTTACAATAAAAATAATTAAACATTTTAAAAAGTAAAACCAAAAACAATATAAAATTTACAAAAAAAAATGTGGGGGATCTTCTAAAAATTTTGGGTTTATACACAAAAAAAAGTAGGGGATTTTTCTAAAAATTTTTTGTTTATAAAACAATAAAAGTGGGGGACCCTTTTTTAAAAAAATTTTAAATATATACAAAAAAAAATTTACGGGATCTTCTCAATTTTTTTTAATGATCTTGAAACCCCAAAAAAAGGGAAACCCTTACGGGAAAGGTTTTTTCCCAAAACAATTTTTTTAGAACATGATGAAATAAAAACCCATCCCAAAATCCAATACAGGGATCTTTCTCAAACTAAAGTATAAAAAACACGGGACTTTTATCAAAGGGGTCAGAAAATTTAAATTTTTTCTAAAAACAAGCATCAAAAAATGAAAAGTTTTTCGTTATTTTTTAAAGGGAACACAGGGGCCATCTAAAAATTTAAATAAAATTAACTCTCATGCAATGATTTTTTGTCAAAAAACCTAACGGGGTTTAAATTTTAAAAAGGGGTTCAAGATAAAAAACTCTGGGAAATAAACGTGGTAAAACACAAAACAGCCCTTTTTTTAAAGGGTTATATTTAACTGAAGATTTTTAAATAAAGAGAGACAATTTCAAAAAAATTTTTTCTTTCCAGGGACCATTTTCAAAATCTTTACCCCAATCATGAAATAAATAATAGTCAGTGCTATGACTCCCCAAAATGATGTATGCCACAAAATTTGTTAGATCAGTGTAAAATTTTCATTGCAGAAAAGAAGGCATTTGTAAATTTCCCCTTAAAACACAGTTTGCTTTTTATTTTAAAAGGGCCCAAAATAGTCATTTTTTTTGATCATAGAAGGAAACCCATTAATGTCACCTACAAATCAATAGTTCAACTAAATTCACAAAAGGGCCCCTTTACATTCGTTTTAAAAAGGCCAAAAAAAGCAAGCCTTTAAGCCACAAAGCAAAACTTAAAACAGAAACTTTATAACCTAGCCCTTTAGGTTTTTAAAACGGGCATCCCCAGTTGCCTCAGCACAAACCCCAAAGAGTTTTGATAAATTTGATGGGGAATAAATTTAGAATGGAGAGATTATATTTTTTTCACTTTGAAAAAGTAAAAAAATTTGGGGAATCAAGGGGATGTTTGTTAAAAAAAACCAAACAATTACTTATGGCCTTAGGGGGAACCTGCTCAAAATTTAGTGATTTTTAAACCCCAAACTTTTTTGATAATTATAGTAATTTTGTCATCCTTAACCTTAAATTTAACCCCCCCGGGACGGGAAACAAAATATCGTTTGTAAATTTTCAAAAATCGTAAAAAACCCTTAAAGTCTGAAAAAATTAAATTTTATTTAAAAGTTTAAAGCTGTGAAAGTTTTCCAACATTACAGTTAAAAGCCAAAAATTTATAAAATCATTGAAAATTTTATAAATGGCCCTTTTTTAAGTTTAAAAGCCCAGAAGTCATGTACAATAAAACCCCAACAACAATTGACTCTGCAAAAATTTTAAAGAATTTGGGGAAGTTTCTCGGGGAAAACCCTTTTTAAAAACCAAGATTTTAAAAAAGCAGCCCTACATTTCCCCAAAAAAAAATTTCAAGAAAAATTAAAAAATGTTCTTTTAGAAAAAAAATTAGAAATCCCTCCTAAAAAGCTTTAAATTTAAAAAATTTTTTCTAAAGGCAAAAAAGGGCAATCAAAAGAAAGAGACAGATCAAACATTGAATGTTTTTAAATGTCCCCCGAAAAAGGTACTTTTCCCTTTCAAATTGTCCCATTATTATTCACAATTTTTTTTAAAAAGCATTAAATAGATTCTTTTTTGGGTTTGTAAGCAAAATTTTCCCAAAATAATTTTTCGCAAGAAAATGGAATCTTATTTAAAAACCCCTTTTCAAGCGGTTTCTTTGTATTTTAAAATTTGCAGCAAAGGGAAGTAATATCAAGGTGCCCCCGGTAAAAAAAATTTTAAAAATTTTGCCCAAGATAATGAATTGTTCCCCCTTGTTTTTTGGCCCCGGGTTTTTTTTTAAGGACAAAAAATTTCCCTTTGAAAAAATTTTTAAATGAAAATTTTTGAAATTTGGGTAAAGCTTGAAAATGATTATCGGCAAACAAAAAGATAAATCTTTATAGACAAGAAACAACAAACTATAAACGAAATTGGGCTAAATTTCATTCTCCCAAAGTTTCCCCAGCAGAACCTGAAATTTACTGTTCAGGGCCAAAAAAATTAAATTTTGATTCAAAAAGGAAATTGTTAAAACCCAGAAAAAGTGATGCAAATGATGGGGTTTTGTTCTTACCCAAAAGATTTCTTGTTTAAATTCTGAAAAAATCCATCCCAAAGGGGTCATTAAAAAATTTAAAAAAATAAAAACCCCGTCAAAATTAAACAAGAATTTTTAACTATAAGGCCCCTTCATTTTCCCTTAGTAAGTGAAACTTGCCCAAAAAAAGGAAACAAAAAAGCGTCACCCCTTTATTTACATTAAAAATTTTAATTCCCTAACCTTTTAAAAATAAAAAAATTACAAATTTAACCCCTAGGGTTCTCAAATAAATTTTAAAAGGACTTTTTAAACAGATGATTGGGGGAATTTTTTACAAAAAAAACCCTGAAAATAGTAGAAATCAAAATTGATAGGTGGACTAAAAATACCACCAAGGCGTGTGCCAAGTTCAAGTGCATGGGCAACACCTGTAGTACTTATAAAGAAACCTGATAATTCAATCCGGTTCTGTCTAGATTACAGAAAACTTAACTCTGTTACAAAGAAAGATGCTTATCCTCTCCCAAAAATCAATGATGCTCTTGATACCCTCTCGGGTTCCAAATACTTTTGCACACTAGATTTAGCTTCAGGTTATTGGCAAATAAAAATGGACTCTGCCAGCAAACCTCTCACAGCATTTAGTGCACATGTTGGTCACTTTCAATTCAAGGTCATGCCTTTTGGCTTATCAAATGCCCCGGCGACCTTTGAAACGTTTGATCGAACTGGTACTTAGAGGTATGCAATGGAAACAATGTTTATGTTATCTAGACGACAATAATTTGTTTTTGCGGTTCCTGATTTCGATACAACACTTCAAAATTTAAAGCAAGTTTTTCCTTGCGTTTTTTTGCGCTGCAAAAATTTGAAGCTTAAACAAAAAAAATGTCACCCTTTTTAAAAAAAAACAAATACAATATTTGGGCCACCTTGTGTCTGAGGAAGGCATTTTCTTGTATTTTCCTGACAAGATAGATGATATTAAGAATTGGCCATCACCAAACAATAAAGTGAATTAAAGGCTTTGTAGGCCTTTCTTCATATTATAGGAAGTTTATTCCTTGCTTATTCTCAGGTCTGTACTTTCCCACTCAATGAACTGACTCAAAAGAAAAGAAAATTTGTATGGACACAAAAAGTGTCAAGAAAGTTTTGACAAATTAAAGATAAATTAACAGAACCTCCAATTCTAAGTTTTCCCCACAGAAGATGGAGATTGTTTATTTTAGATAACTGATGGTTGTAATTTCAGGCATTGGGTTGGGGTTTTTGTCCACAAAAACAAAACGGGGGGAGAAAGTATTCTTTTAAAATTTTAAAAACCAAAAAAAAATACTGTAAATTTATTGAACTTTTAGGGAGGGAGTTACTTTTGTGGAAAAAATTTTTTGACACTAATCTTTAAAAATTTTTTTAGTAAGAAATATTCCCTCTTCCCCGTTATGGTTTAAAAAAATTCAAAAAAACCCGGGAATTTTTGCTCCTTTTTTTAAATTGACCAAACCCTTATTTTTTCTGTTAAAATTTGAAAGGTTTACATGCTAATGCAGATGCATTTCAAGAATAAAACCTTCAAATTTTTGCAAAAATTTTGAAAGTTGTCCTGAAATGTGGGAATAAATTTTTTAAAAACCCAAAAGTCCAAAGGGGTTTTGGGAAAAAATTTTTGACGTCTTGCTCTACTGAGCAAACTAATTGCACAAGGTCCACAACTCAGAAAGGAATTAGAACCAAAGACAATGGAAACTTTCCATCTACTTCTCAATTAGATATACCTAATTACAAAAACGCAGACTTGCACCCTGAAAACAATCATACATTAATATGTACAATAAATACTGAACAAAATAATGATATTGTTTCAAACCAAAGTCAAACTGAAAACCAACCTCCTGTTTTTAAACTCAAACTGGATTGGTAAATGGTCCAATTTGGAGCTCTTAGAATTTCAAAATTAAGATTCAGATATCAGTGTCATACTAAATCTTAAGAAAAATTTGCTGGAAAAGCCATCAAAAAGTTGAAATTGCTAAATATACTACAAATGTTAGGACATTATGGAGTCTTTGGGAGTCTTTAATCTTAAAAGACAACTTGCTTTGGCGAAAACATGACAACAAATCTTTACGTTTTATTCTTCCTGAAAAACTGAGGTCGGAAGTATTTCAACAGTTACATAGCACTAGAATAGCTGGCCATCTCGGTCGTGACAGAACTATTGCTTCCATTAAAAAAAGATTTTATTGGCCTAACTTTACAAGTGATATTAAGCGCTGGGTAAATTCATGTGAAATGTGCTCAAGAAGAAAACCAGGCCCTGGTTGCGGCAAGTCTCAGTTACAACAAGACATATCTTACCAGCCTTTAGACCGTATAGCCCTTGATATTCTAGGACCTTTACCTCCCACTTCTGATGGCAATCTTTATGTAGTAGTAATAAGTGACTACTTCACGAAATTCACTGAAGCTTATGCCCTAAAGGATCATACTGCACTCACAGTAGCAGACAAATTAGTGACTGAGTTCATTTGCAGATATGGTATTCCTTCAATTGTCCACACCGATCAAGGTCCCGAGTTTGAGTCAATTCTTTTTAGTGAAATGTGTCGCTTACTAGGTATACAAAAAACAAGGACAGTTCCGTATAATCCTAGGTCTGATGGCTTATCAGAAAGAAACATTCGAACCATCCAAATGATGTTAGCCATGTTCGTAAATGAAAACGATTAAGATGACCATATTCCTTTTATTATGATGGCTTACAGATCAAGTGTACACGATAGTACAAAATGTACGCCTAATTTACTTATGTTTGGCAGGGAAAACACAATGCCTATTGACGTTATGTATGGAGACCCTCCTAACACCCTAAAACATCTTTGCCCATCTCAGTATGTACAATGGTTAAGGCATTCTATGTCCAAAACATATCAAAAAGTTGCTGAGCAACTAAACACTTCTGCTACACGTCAAAAACGGACATATAGCAAAGGTCTTAAACCAAGGTCTTTTGACCCAGGTGATTTAGTATGGAGATGGTATCCTCCAACAGCTAATGCCAAGTTAGGTTTAGGTTGGGTAGGCCCATATAAAATATTGGGAAAGATTTCCATAACAACATATCAAATAGAGCACCAAGTCTCCCATAAAAAACTTGTGGTACATGTTGATCATCTCAAAAGATGCTTTACTGAACAAACCTCTCAAAATGAGATTAACTCTGATCAGGAGGATATATCTACTTCATTATCAAACATTCCCGTTTCTATTGATGAGGAAAGGGAAGGGATTTGTAAATATGATAATGTAAATAGTGAGATACCCATTTCTCCATATCGCACTAGGGTGGGACGCAAAGTAAAACCAAAGGTGATTTTCTCACCTAGTTAAGAGGTTGTTTATTAATCAATCATTGATTTGTGTCTGCTAAAACATACGCTTTAATGCACTTAGTTTATCTCATTAGAATGTTTCAATATTGTTAACATTTAAAATTTCATACTTAAATTAACATTATTGTATAGTGGATAAACATAAGGAAAACATAAAATATCAGATATGTGTTAAAATAATGCATTATGATTTTGTTTCCACTATAGATCCTATTCAAAGTATTAAAATTAAAACCCCAAAACTTATTTGTTGCTTGAGAAATCCAAAATGGAAATAAATTTTCCAAAAATGTTATACAAGCTTCTTAATATTAACTTATACATGTAAAATATGAAATATTATACAAAGACTTATTTGTAGACTTGTACCTATTTTAAAAGATACAATTACAAATAAATTAAATTAATTGTATAATTAACTTAACTTTATATTTATGTTGTAAATAATTAATTTATGCGCAATGAATAATTATGAATATACATGTACATAATAATATTGTACATATACATGTCAGTGTGTGTTTATTTAAACAAAAAACAAACAAATAAAATGTTTATGATAAATGGATTATGCTAAATTGTTAATTAAAAATATATACATTTAAAACTATAAGTAATGGTTTGGAAATTATAGTTATAGTTTTTTCCTATCTGTATATAGAAAATTTTTTTTTCAAATATCCGAATCATTGGTAATATTGTGGCTTAGCTTGTGTTATGAACAACTCTTTGAATAACCAACAGTCTTTTGTATAGCTATTTTTTTGATAAAGTTACTATCTTAATGATTCTGTTCCATATTACTTAGAAATAGATTTAACCTATTTAGTTATGTATGGACAATAACATGTAAACTTTGGTCTTCAGCATTCAAGGTGCAAGTTGCCCTAAATGCTATTATCCATGTTTACAAGACCTAGAAATTATTTTCTGTGATGGAATTTATCCTGGAAAATCTTATTGTCCGGGCCAGGATATATGATTTAATTGGTTGAATGTTTTCTTAATATGAGAAAAGTTTAGTTAAAGATAAATATTAACATTTTCCATTGTCGAATAAGGACATCTTTTGAAATCTTGACTGAAAGTAATGAATCGAATTTATACAATTCTTTTCTTATTTCATGCCAATATGTTTTTCTTGTCTATTGATAGCGCAGGGGTTATCCTGGAAACTAAAGTTGTCCAGCCCAGGATATTTGGCAATGGAAGTTATAATGGAATTCTGCAATAAAATAACATAATTAATAATCAATCAATCAATCAATCAATCAATCAATCAATCAATCAATTAATCAATCAATCTTTACCTTGGTATACGCTACTGAAAGTAACAATTACTTTCACCTGTTTTTTTTTGTTGTTATCATTTCAGCATGGAATTTCTTGATCTTTGCGTCCCTCAAGAAGAAATGGAGAATTTTCTCCAAGCTGATGTTAAGTCGCCTGAATCAGTGCAAAGGCCATATTGGCCTGGAGTACCAACTGAGTGTCCAGTCACAGTATGTAAAACCGTCTAGTATGCTAAATTTATGGGATTTGAAAGACATTGGAATTCGGTACATACTCCTGAAAAATTATCCTTCCAGTGCCCATGTTGCAAGTCAAAGTACTGGAGAAAGGATATAGCAACGAAACATCTGAGGCAGAAACATAATTTGAAAGATGTATCAATCTACGAACAGATGGAACCAAACAAAATGTACATCGACCCAGGGAATATTTTACCATTTCGGCCTAACCATAGAGTTCGATTAGCAGAAAAACGGAAACAACAACTGTTACAGCAGAATACATCTCTAGTAACAGAAAAGGCTGATTGTAGAGATGAGGAAATTCTTTTTGACAAACACGGAAATACCATAGGGAAAACTTTCAGAAAGAAGCAGAAAACGAAGTGATAATTGACATTATGCCTATTTTCATTGGATTGAATATTTTAGTACAATTATATCCGCACCTTCAATTATCTCTTATGTTGTATATTTATTTTATAATGTAAAAATGTCACAATAACAATATCTTTTCTTTCTTTTCTCTATACAGTACAGTGAATGTTATCTTATTAAGTTCTCAGACTGAATATTTAATAAAATTATTTTAAAATTTACTACATTGTTTGGTTTAAAAGTTTCAAATAATGTAACATTTGTAAACTTTGTTTTAAGGAAGGTGGAATGTGGCAGATTTTGATTATTTCTAAAACAATTTTATTAATCTTTTATTCATTAAAATAATTTCTCTCTAAATTTCTTCTGTTTACGGTAAAGCATTTCAGATTCACTTAAATCCATGACTTTTCTAGTGTAAAATTGGTCCTCTTAAATTTTTGGTCATTTCAAGATTAATGATTTAATGTTACGCTCTTATGGTTTTTCTTATTTATTGATAATGTTTTCTTAAGTAATTGTTTGATTTGAAACTACCCCTATTTCATTTATTTTCTAGCATGAGATTTTTAGTGAGTTCACTTTTTGTTAGACTAGATTTAGAAAGATTTTGACCTTTTCAATTGCTTTTGCCTCAAGGACGCCAAGGTAGCTTATACCTAGTCAACGAGATAAGCCACAATTTTTACCAATGTAGGGTTATTTTTGTTTGTTTCATTTTTGAATAAGAAAACTATTTTATTATATTTTCTTAGGAGTGTTTTCCATTTACTTAAATAAGAAACTTAAAAAACTTAAATTAACTTTGCTTTCATATTAAACTGTAAATTATGGCCAACGTATAGATTGTAGTAGATTTTGTAATGTTATAAACGATATTTGAGAAATGTAAACTTAATAGAAGTCATCTAAATTGTGAATGATCTTTGTTTGATTGAAACCTTAGAGTTTATAGTTAACCCGGGTTTGCAAGGTTAGTAAACCTGCTACACGTATTAGCAACAATTGATGATAAAATAAAAGCAGTGAAAGTTGATTTTGACCTACAATTTGCCTGTTGGGACAAAAGATTTGCTGACTTAGAAGCTGAGCTGAATTCACTGAAATCTATTTCTGGCTTGAAGCAAGATAAAACGGTCAATAACTGTGAGCTACTAATTTATCGTTGCGCCCAGGAAAACAACCGTTAGACGACGCGAAAGATTTGATCTCTGCTCTCGGTAGTGATATATCAAGCAAAGTGAAAATTACCGATGCGAGTCGATGCTCAGACAGGAATACCGGTAAACCCCCGTTATTGAAAATTGCTTTTGACAATCTCGAGCAAAAGATCGAGGTACTCCGTTCAAAGAAGAGATTAATGTCAAAGCCGGAATATAAGCGTGTGTATGTATACGGAAGTAAAACTCACACCGAACGTATACTTGAGCTGAATGCAAAAACTTTACTGTCGGAATTACCAAATGGTAATCAATTCCGAGTAACTGGAAATGGACGCATCGTAAAGAAAACGCCTGCTTCTGCCGATGGCGTTCCCATATCAAGAGGACCCGCTACACCGGTATAAGCCAACGCCCGGCTTATCGAACATTCCATATCTGTATCCCATTTAAATGTTGCTGGTTGGACTGAATCAAATCATGAACTTCGATCACAAATCTTATTGCATATGAAATCTGACATAATTTGTGTAAATGAAACTCATTTAAAAGCCACACAAACTATTGCTCTTGAAGGCTACCGATTTTATTCACATAACAGAATGTTAACTCATGTTAATGCACCCAGAGGCTCAGGGGATGTCGGAATTGTTGTGAAAAACTGTTTGTTTGATGATTTTCGTGTTGATGTTATTGACAAATCATATGATGGAATATTGGGACTCTCGTTCACAGCAAAATCTACAAATTATAAAATTATCGTCTACTCCGTATACTTACCAATGAAAAACTCACCATGGGGACGTAACGCAACAGACTTTTACGCTCATTTGCTCGGACAAATTTATCTTTTATCTGATTGTGAAGCTATTTTCGTTTGTGGGGATAATAATTCAAGGATCGGCGAACTTCAGGACATAATTTCGGACATTGACGGTATACCATTGAGAACTTAAAGTGTATTGACAAGAGTGTTAATCAGCATGGACAGACGTTTGTAGATTTTCTGATTGACTCAAAGATGTGTGTTTTAAATGGCCGGTTTAATGAAGATAGAAGCACTTTTACGTCAGGTTCAGTTCGCGGAAAATCTGTTGTTGACTACGTTTGTGTTCCACATGACTGCTTTAATGCTTGTGATAATTTTGAAGTTATTTCCCCTGCATCGATTCTTGATAAGCATAATCTTAAGAGTCTAATCGGAGAGCGTAGTAAATTACCGGATCACTACATTTTACGATTTACATATAATTATAGTACCGCTATAACAGACGAGACTAACAATCCCGTGAATCAGCAGTCACGACCACCATTTAATACACGGATATACAAGTTAAAACGAATTCCAGATGACTTTTTGTCTTCAAATTTGGCCAAAACAGCATTTCGCAATTTGATACGTAATATTGAATTATGTAGGGAAAATCAACACAATATTGATTTGATTTATGATCAATTTTGTAATACTTTAATAAAAGAAATGAATGAACATATACCGTCATTTGACTGTTCGAAGAAAACCCGTAAACGCTACAAATCGTTTAAGCCTTACTGGGACGACGATATTGAGCAACTGTGGCAGGCCGTATGCATCTCAGAGCGGAATTTCATGCGTTTCCATGGTGATCGACGCAAGCGACTACGATTGCAAAGTGAATTCACCGAGACAAGTCGTCTGTTCGATAAACAGTTACGACGCGCTGAACGAGCCTACAAGCGAAATTTTTCGATCGACATTGAGAGTACTTGCACAAATGACCCTAGAGCATTCTCGGATCATATTAAAAATCTTGGGCCGAAACGGAAACCTTCGACACCTCTTGAAGTGTATGATGATAATGGAGATATCATTCACGATAGTGAATTTGTGTTTAAAAAAATGGTCTGGGGATTTTAAAGATCTATATAATGTAAATGAAGTTGTGATCATTTTGATAACCAGTTTTATGAGGAAATTCTCAGAGAAAAACGCTTTATGGAAAATCAGATGCTCGACCCCTTATTCGAAGAAAATCCTGCTCTTAATTTGCCATTGAATCGTTACGAAATTGAAATTGTTGTAAAAGCCGCCAAAAATTGTAAAAGCACGGGATTTGATAAAATTCCATGCGAAGTGTTAAAATTTCCAATCATAATAGATGTACTCCATTCACTTTTTTGCTTGTGTTTTGATACGGGTATTATACCAAGTATATGGCGAAAAGCAATGATTGCCCCTATACCAAAAGATATTACTAAAGATAAACGTATACCCTTGAATTACAGAGGAATAAGTTTACTCTCGGTGGTTAGCAAATTATATTCAGCTGTGTTAAATAATAGACTAAAGAAACATTTAGAAGATCAAGAGTTACTTGTTGATGAGCAGAACGGATTTCGTTCAAAACGGTCGTGTGAGGACCATGTTTATACCTCATGTACTATTATTAGAAATAGACTTTTAAGTAAACTTGATACATTTAGAACTTTTATTGATATAAAAAAGGCATTTGACTTTGTCAATAGGGATATTCTTTTGTATAAACTTTTGTCTAATAGTATAAATGGAAAATTTTATAACTCGATTAAGGCCATTTTGACGGATACATCGTCTTGTGTTAAGTTAAACGGTATGTTAACTGACTGGTTCCCGACTCTGTCTGGCGTGAAGCAAGGAGACAGCGGATCGCCAACAATCTTTGCTTACTTCATAAACGATCTAGCTGAAGGTTTAAAGACTCTTAACAAGGGTGTACAGTTTAATAATGATATACTTTGTTGTTTGTGTTATGCTGATGACATTTTATTGTTGTCTGAGAATGAACAAGATATGCAAGACATGTTAGATTATGTTCATGAATGGTGTCGGAAATGGCGACTTATTATCAATAATGAAAAGTCAAAGGTTGTGCATTTCAGAAATAAGGGTAAAAATAGAAGTAATTTTCAAATTAGAATAGGCGATTGTTTTGTATTGTTTGCGGATATGTATAAATATTTGGGTGTTAATTTACATGAGCACTTAGATTTTACTCAAACTGCCGAATTGTTGTCTAAATCTGGTGGCCGAGCACTTGGTGCAATTATTTCTAAAGTACATAATTATAAAGATGTTGGCTTTAAAACATTTACTAAAATGTACTATTCATGTGTTGTTCCTGTAACAGATTACTGTTCCTCTATATCGGGTTTTAAATATTATAACAAAATAGATATGACGCAAAACAGAGCAATAAGATATTTTATGGGTGTGCATAAATTTGCACCATTATTAGCAATAAATGGTGATATGGGTTGGATTTCCACTCAACATAGACGTTGGGTTAACATTTTACGATTTTGGAATCGACTTGTAAATATGCCGGACGATAGGCTTCCAAAAAAAATGTTCTCCTATGACTACAATTGTTTCGGAAAAACATGGTGCTATGATGTAAAGACTATATTACAACAAATTCAAATGTCACATTGCTATGAAAACAAGTTACC
Organism: Ruditapes philippinarum; assembly: GCF_026571515.1. Lineage (NCBI taxonomy): Eukaryota > Metazoa > Mollusca > Bivalvia > Venerida > Veneridae > Ruditapes > Ruditapes philippinarum. Next base: position 53,541 of record NW_026858896.1, read on the forward strand.
TGTAAATCTAAAAGATGTTGAAGATGCATTGTTTGTTAAATATAAAACGGATTGGTGTAATAATGTTAGAAATGTTGCCAAAATTAGAACATATATTGAATTTAAACAACATTATAATACTGAAAAGTATTTGCTTTCGTCATTAACTAAGATTGAACGGTCTCATTTAGCCCAATTCCGATGTGGTATACTTCCATTAAAGATAGAAACGGGAAGATATGTCGGTTTAAATGTAAACGAAAGATTTTGTCATTTTTGTCCAGTTAATGTTGTAGAAGATGAGACTCATTTTCTTTTAAACTGCATTAAATATAATGACTTGCGAGAGAACCTTTTATCAAAATGTAAAGAAAGAAATCCTGATTTTGAACATATGTCTGAAGTAAATAAGTTAGTATATGCTGTCAATTATCATTATGTGCATGTGGCTAAATTTTTAGTTGAAGCTATGAACAGAAGAAGGATGTCTCTGTACAGAAATTAATTAAAAAATGTTGTAAATGTATTTGCTCTAATGATATGTACATGAATGACAACTGTATATGTATCATATATGTGATTTGATACCGAAAGTAATTGGAAAAAAGTAAACTTGTATACTTCCTATTTCTCTTATAATGCAGATGTTATTATGTCCAAGAACATTTAAATCACTATTTGTTCGTGCATGTATATAATTAGTTAATATCTAAATTATGTTATAAATTGTATATTTTTGAAAATAATAAATAATTAAGTGACTTGTAGGCCCAACGTGGCCGGGTGTTGTAAAAATAAAATGTATCGTTATTATGTATGTACATAACACAATGTCACTATAATAAAATTTACTTATCTTATCTTATCTTATCTTATCACACAAACTATTATTAAATTATGCGTACACATGTGTACACAAAAACGTCGTCGTTACTATGCGACGACGTCATATTTGCCCTGATGATCAAAAGAGAAACCGGTTGGCAAATAATTAAATAAGTTAACTCATGGACTGTGTTTTTTGTTTTATTTATATGTGCTTTTTCCGGCACATGTTTTCATTTTTTGTATATATGTATAGATAGATATAAATAACTATCTAAGTATTAGGTTAGCTTACATATCACATATTAGGCGGGTCAACAATAAAACGAATACAAATTAACTATTTGCCTAATTATGTATGTATGTATTCAAACACTTCAAATAAAAATAACTCACTGCAGAAAATATTAACATACAGTTCTCCTCCTAATTTGATATATAATTGTTATCTAGGCTTAACGTCTACACTGGCACATAACTGCAGGATCATGTCATTCAAGTAGGAACTATTGGCTTTTAAAAGACGAGAAAGAGAAATACTTGATCAAGAATCAAGACGGTTAAGGAGAGATAAAGATAGTGATTTGTTAAGACAGGGGTTGATAACTACTGTGAGTTATGTCCCTTGGTACAAAATGTCTTTGGTTTCATTCAGTTCATATAGACCTGTATTATAAAGGGCTTTAAAAAGTCTTTTCCCCTTTCATTGGGGGAAAAGCAAAGTTAAAATTTGGATGAAGCATTTTCCCTTTTTAAATCCCCTAACAAAAAAATGTTTTTAATCATGCCAAAAACAGGCCCCAAAAATTTTTTCCGGGGGTTTTAATCTATTTTTGTAAACTTATAAAGGCCCAAAAATTTAAATCTTTTTTGTATGAAAAATTTACAAAATTTAAATTTAAAATGATTCATGTATTTTAAAAAGAAGATGATATTTTAAAATTTTTATCAAAGGTTTGGTAATTTATTTTTAAAAAGGGGAAAATTTAAACTGTTTTTTGTTTAATAATTGGCGGGTTTTTAAACGATTGCTTAAATGTTTTTAAAGTCAAAGCATCTGTTTAACCCGTTTGTTTGTCAATAAGTTTATTTTTGACCTCCACTCTGTTTGACGTAATATTATCATCTTGGTATTGTCTGTTTTTTAATTACATTTTCTTACTTGAAAAATAAACTTAATATGTAACATCACATAAAGTTTTTTAGATATGTTTAAGATGTTTTATTGTTTTATTTAATGTATTCTTAGATGACTTAAAAGATTCATTTACAGATTATACAGTTGTTTCTTATGTAAATCATTATCAACATAGTCATTACCACAACCATCATCACCACCATATTTGACCAAATCCAGCAGTTCTGCATTTTTGTACGAAAATCAATGTAAAATGATGTATAAGATTTTCTCGTACAAATGTATTTGTTATAAATGACAAATAAATGCCTGAATAAAATATGCCTTATTGCTCTGTAGTTTTTCTTTAAAATGCAACTCCTTAAAGCTTAACAATTCGTTTCAATGAGTACATCCTAAATGGTACTTAAACCAATGTCAAGATGTTTGAAAGCAGTTGCAATCGCCATCATCTGCGATCTGCGATTTTAAACAATTGTCTTCCCATTGCAATTTAATGTATTCCCCATTTTTTTACATCTGTTTTCTTGAAAACTTTCGGTTACCAAGAAGAGATTAATATAATTGTAGTTTATATCATACGTGATTGATCATCTGATTTTCTCATTGTTATATAATTTTCTTTGATATTCTGCTAATCTGTTGTAAACAATTTATTAACATAGTTAGAAAAGTTACACAGGCAATGGACAGGTTAATTACATTATGCATGAAATATGATTTATTTAGTTTATACGGAATTCAGTGTAGACGCACTTTCAAACCAGCCATTACTGAGCAATTAGTGTAAAGTTTTTGCTCAAGGAAATAACGACTTGTCCCTGACGGGGCTTGGCCACATGTGGCAAGTGATCATTAGACTACTAGACGGACGCGTTTACCACTCGGCCATGTCGCCACATTATTACTTATTAAGTCTGAAGAAGCAGTTGATCATGCAGTTGAAAAATCCACTTTTGCTAAAGGAGACAACCAATCATTTGCTATGCTATTAAAAAGAAATCCGTTCTATCGATAAAAGTACACAATCATTTAAGACGAAAATTGTTATGATGGATTCAACGTTTGAGTGTATAGTCGAAAAATATAATTGAAAATTCCTCATGCACACTGGAAAACTCTTTTTATAAATACATGTAATTAGTTTAACTGTCGCACCGTTTGTGTTTTAGAGGCACCATATGACACTGTTTAGAAATATAGAGAAAGAGCATGAGGTATGGTCCAGAATGGGCGCAATCTATTGAAAGCACACAATACTTGTATTCATTTCAGTCTCAATTCACATTTGTACTAATGCTGTTATATCAATGATACCGTATTGATTTTGATTTCTGGCCATTATCAAGCATTTACATTTATAACAGTTGTAACACTTATGTGCGATAAACTCATTTCACTCTCAATTATTGTAACTTAAGTAAAAATTTTGTAACAACTGTGAAACAACCTTGTAACATATAGAGTTGATACATAGTTTCCACAGCATTGTTACAAATGTTAAGAGAATTAGGAATGAAAGACAAATTCATATACGATTGTTAAAATGTTCAAGATGACTCAATTGGTAAAGCATATGGTCTACAAATAAAAAGAAATCCGAACCAATATGGTAACGTAGATTTACAAAGTAGTTATATTTATTTCAATTTTGATAGAAATGTCACAAGAGCTAGAAATGAAATAAAAAACTGATATAGAAATGTTACAAATTAAATTTTGACAGCGCGAGTCATAAAAATGGTAAGAGATCTGGATGAATAGGGTAACATAGATTAGGCACTTTTGTTACATACTTATTACAGCATTGTAACTAACGCATATTTTTTACAAATGTTATAGATGTTATATGTGTTACAGCACAGTCTCTAAAATGGTCTGAAATGGGAACATATATGAATACATTGATGTTACAAGGCTGTTACAAAGTTTTTAAAAGCATGATCATTTTTGGGGGTCTGGCGATTTGTTCTTTCTATACATAAAATGTAGAAAGTTTCGAAAAAAAGCACCATTTTCTCTAGCCTGGGATTCAGGCTTTGATGTTTTTGCTTATTCATAACATACGCGCAGTTTCATACGTGTTCGTGATTTCATGATATCAACGCCTTGGGGAAACATGCGGGGTGTCCCATGTTATTATCGAATAATGCTAATCCGATAGACCGATTAGCACGTGACCAACTAGTCACAAGACTAATTGGATATCTAGGCGAAGCTGCTAGATGATGACAATTTTACGCCTTTAACCTTAAAAGTTTATGAATTGCGCCCAGCACATTTCTCTGATGCTTTTAGACTTACACGATATTTGTCTTTGGCTAATCTAAAATGTTAATCAAATTTACTCATCATGCAATAATCGATGTCAACAAGTGTCAAAACTGTCGATTTTTAATTTGAAATGGTGTCATGAAAGCGAGACTCCGTGACTGTTTGTTGAGTTTCGGGTCCCATTTTAGACACTTGTTTGTTGTTGAATGAGTTATCATTCCTTAAGTCTAACCCGTTATTTTCGGGTGAGTACTTGGGCTTCAATCGAAATTTGTATTTCCCCAGACTGTCCATGTGCAAACAGAAGCACATAAAAAATCGATAGACTGGAACTAAGGCTACATTTTCTCCAGCCAAACTCTTAAACACGTTTGTCTGATTTCTTTGCGGATTCATTTTTTATATATGTTTGGTAAGTCTTCTTTGCCCAAAGTCCTTGTTTGAGGAAAATGTCCCTGAGATGTCCGCGTGCTACTTTCGTTTTTTTTTCAGTCCGGCGTTTTGTTCTTTCTGTAAATGAAATATAAAATATTTCCTAAAAGCACCATTATATCCATCCAATTGTTTGAAACACCATTTGTCTGATTCCGTTGCGAATTCGTTTCTTTAATTTGTATTAGTTTTGAGGGTATTCTTTACAGAAATATAGGACCCAAAGCTCTAACCCAAGCAAAGTATCCTTGAGAATTCCGCGTTGCACGTTCGGTTTTGTTTTGCCGGTGATTTGTTGATGTTTTTTTTCTGTATAAGGTTAAGGTAAAGGTCCTGTTTATTATAGTGTCATCCCTACTGAAAGAGCCCGCATTTTCTGACTGATGAGACATTTTGCTTGCATACCATGTACCTCCCAACTTCACTTCTATGTCAGGCGCCAAGCGGATAGAAATCGGTAACCATTCATTTTACCTCACGGCTCACGAAGAATTTCGAAACGAGTTCAACAAAACATTCATCGTTCAATTTACGCTCCCCGTGGGACTCGAACCTTCGACCGAAGGCGGACGCCTTAACCACTTGGCAAATGAAACCGGTATATAAATATATATAAACCGGTATATACGTTTATAAAATGTAGAAACCTTTTGAAAAAAATTACAATGTTCTCTAGCCAATCGTTTATACAGCATTTGTATGATTACGTTGCGGATTAGATTTTGCATCAATAAAATGATAGGATTCATGCGAAGCATGGTCGTTTTTTGGTCTGGCGATTTGATCTTTCTGTATATAAAATGAAGAACTTTTCAAAGAAAAAGCTCATTTTTCTCAAACCAATCTCTTAAACACCATTCAGATGCGGATTATTTTTTATATGAGTTTGGTAGGTGTTCTTTACAGCAATTTAAGGCCCAAAGCTAAGATCCAACCAATGTCGTTTTTTGCTGTTTTTTTGTACGGCAAGTAGTTCTTTCTGTATATAAAATGTAAAGATTTAGTGAACAGCACCATTATATTATAGCCAATTGTTTTAAAAACATTTGTCTGATTTCGTTGCGGATTCGTTTTTGTATCAGGTTTGTAGGTCTTCTTTACAGAAACATAAGGCCCAAAGCTCTAACATAAGCAAAATGTCCGGAATAATAATAGTTGTGATTTACAGTTGATGAATAACAAACAATCAGGAGTTTGTTCAACTACTTATTATTGTCACGATTTCACACAGTAATGAATCGACTGCTCTAACGATGTCTAAACAGATTATAAATGGTATAACACGATATATTTTTAACTGTTTTGTTTTACCTCACCCGAGTATTTTCCACAAAAACATCTCTCAATTATTTATATTTCCCGGCGGAGCTGTTTATATTGCTTGTTGTTTGAGATATTTTTATGAATAGTTGTTTAATGTTATTTCAAAACATGGTATAATTGATCAATAAAAATCCAGCGTGCGCAAAATCTATATAATATCATATTAAAAGAAAACTTGTTTAGTATGCATAGAAAATAAAAGCATGAATTTGTATTATGTAAATAATTAATATACTTGTCGATCCGAATCAAATTTGAAATACCGTTGATATTCAAACGGGAATTATTTCAATCATGCCAATGTTGTTGATGACTTTAAGATAAGGGCATGCGTAATTTGTAAATATTAAATCAGTTTTCAAGTTGATTTTTTTAATTTAGAATATATATTAATTAAAACCTTTTATGTTCACAAATTCAACCATCATACTTATACCTTTTTAATTTTATTCAAGTTACTTTACTATCTACTGTAGTATCATTTACATTGCTTGCGTTTGACATACTAGATCTATACTAAATCTATACAAACTCAATATGTCAAAATGGAATTCAATGTGGTTATCAACAAAAACAAAGAAAGATATGTTTTGTGATTAACGGATTGATTTTAATTACATGCTGTCTATTTTATAATCATCACGTTACGGGCATCTATTATTCAACTGAAAATGACAGGTTATAAAAATCCATATGCGCAGATATTATGGGTTGGCCGCAAAAAGTTAATTGTTTCCTGATTAAAATAGTTTGTTTGTTTGGAATAATGTTTAATTATTAATTTGAAACTACGCACTAATGTTGCCATGCATCTACAAATAATTATTCAGTGATCCAGACATGTTCAGTATATTTAATAACTTTCTAGTAGAACCAGCATCGCTCTTGCCTGGAATACCATTTGATCACTTGAGATGTAGTTTTTTTAACTTATAAAATGTTATTGAAAATGATGAAATGTGAGTTTATTTTATTGCTTGTTTTTCAAAAAGTTATTGCTGTTACAGTCATACATGTGAATTTAAACAACTTTGAATTAGAGTATTTTGTGACCTATGAAAATTGGTGTAAATCTGACAGAGACAGATTTCAGTTTATAGTTGGTATATCTATCGAACAATGTGTGGCAGAGTGTGGTGCACGGGGTCACTGCAGTTCTCTTATCTATAGAAATCAAATCAATGGATGTGAGCTTTTCCTTACTTCAGAAACGGAGCAGTCAAACCCCGGCGAGTGTGCATATGTTAAAAAAGACAACATCAACGTGATAAAGGTAGTTTACAGATTATTTTTTCTGTCTTATTATATATTTAAAAAATCTTCTTCACTATAATTACTATTCCTGAAATTTCAAAACGAAATATTTACTCAATTGTAAATTTTCTGATGAAAATAAAAAACAGGTAACACTTCAAAAAGCACACTGAGATCCTTTTTTCAGTTACCGAACAATCAGTTTACCGGACAAAATATATTCCAGTATAATAAAGCTTTATTTTTTGCTTCGATTAAAAAATCATCTGGTCTGAATCGTACACACGCTTTCCATTTCAAAGTAAATAACAACAGTACCACTCTCCGGTAAATTATGTTGAATCAGTCATTTATTTAATAACATACCCTTTTACTTTTACTAGTTATTTCATGACCTGGTCATGCGATGGGGTGGGGGAATAATCTGTTAAGTTTATTAGGCCCTTAATTGGTTATTTTAGATGGCTGTCCTTTTATTCTTCTCAACGTTATCTCAGAAGACAATCGTAACACATTTTAATGATAAAAAAATAATTTTAAATTTAGTTCAAACAGTATCTCGTTGTTGTCTTTTACGAAGAAATGCAAATTAAAAAAAAAACATATAAGGAAATGGTTTACACCCATGGGAGAAAACTTTACATGAAATGTAATTTTTTATCGGTTTTATTGCTTTTGCAACATGCTACATGATAACCAAAAGGAAACTGTATGGCAAAGAACAGAATTCCAGTTGAATATCAAAATGTTTCATACGTTTAAGGATCATGAAGAATCAATATGTTAATTGAGTTCGTAGTTTTAATTTCAAGTTCACCCCTATATTGGCCTTTTAGCAGGGCTGCCGTGTCTATTTCTGGCTACAAACTGGGGTTTTCTAATATCTTTAACTTGCCATTCAATAGTCGTAGTTTCCTTGCTGATTATTTAAAGATTAATTTCATATCATGACTTCAAACACAATGTCTGGTAAATTGAGTTGTCTTCACGATTTTTTCTCTAATAATTCCCTACTTTAAAGTCACATTTCTACGGTCAAATGTTTACTTTTATGATTGATTAAGTGTTCTTTGGGTAAAATTCCATGCTTTTTTATTATTTTTCATAAAAGTTACAGCGAAAAAAACATCATATTTTGTCCGGCAATATGTAGGATCTCAATACATAAATATATCGACGTTTATGATTCACAGAATACATACGTGAATTTTCTCTGTTCTAACATTCGAAGGAAATATGTAATATACCAAAAAAATTAAAATTAAGAATAAACAAACAAGTTGTTTGATAAAGTATTGGTATTTTTTATATACAAACGCATTCAACTGTTTTGTGAAAACAATTATTTTACTTTTGATTAAAATGTTGCTTAACTTGATGATGTATTTTTTACATTATGTTACAGTTACTTCAGAAATAGAGTAACGGTATGTGTCGTTCATTTACACTTTTCTGCCCCCGCGCAGGAGATGGGGATTATTTAGATTTGCCCTTGTCGGTCCGTTCGTCCGTACTCATATTGTGTCACATATAAATCTACAAGTGTTTGAGCTAGTGTCAACAAACTTTACAGCACGTATAGCTGTTCGTCTGCGGTTTTGATTGTTTCTATTTTTTCTTCAAACTTTAAGGATACTGTATGTTTTAATTATGAATGACACAACAATTGACAGTGAAAGTTTATATATGTATATAATTATTTTTCTTAAACAATTTACAAACATCCAAGAATATATTTGATATGTACGACAAATGTTTACATACGTCATACTAGTATTTAAAATACATGCATTCATTTCTTATTGAAAAATTTGGCGTAGACTTTTTCGAAAATTAACTTCTAATTGCATCTCTTTATTAACATGAAATATAAATGCGGTAAATATGATCAATATTTATTTGAACATAAAACAATAACAAAAATTGATTTACGTATCATTAAGCATACTTTAGTATTTTAAATCAAAATTTGAAATTCATAACGTTGAGAACTATTATGATGTCAACAATGGAAGAAATATGTCCCAACCGTTTAGGGGAAGAGAGGGTCAAGTAGAACTTTTGTCTGTCTCCCTGACATACTGTTTTGTTTTACCTTAATAGACAGTGCATTGTTGAGGCATCATGACCCATGGACACATTTCTAATTATTTTAAAACTGTGTAGATTAATATACAATAACATGCTCTTAAGGTAGACCATGGGTAATGGGCACCATAAGGAACTGTAAAATTGACAACATAGCACAGTTAAATGTCTTCAAGGTCACCTGTATGCAAAATTTAAATAAAATTTACCGTGTGGTTTATGAGTTATGGATATATTTATGAACTAAGACTTTGCCATTAGAAGGGCTTATTTTCAGAAATGAGGAAACTGTAAATAATCTGTAATATCATCATTATAAAAATGTTTTTCTATTGCTCATTGTTAAGAAACAAATAATAACATTCAGGTAACACATTACACAAGCAAAATGTTTGTTTCTAAACAAAATGTTCTTAATATGTATAAAAATGTTTCCCTACCCCACCCACTTTTAACACTAATTTTACCATTTCCCTATCTAAAATGCCTTATTCAAAATATCCCTAAAATTTACCGAAATGAGGGGCTGTTTTCAAAGTTTGCCTAAATTTTCTTAAAGGTATATTAGTTGATCATGCGAAATATAAAATACTTTTACCGTGTAGTTTTTATTTTATCGAACTTTGAAAATATCTGGTATCATATTTGCTATAGATTTTGGCATTATTTAGCAAAAAAAATACCTAAAATAATTATATAATTGAAATAAAACATTTTTTCTTCCATAAGGGATCAGAGAGATACATAGATAATGTTAAAAAGAAAAAAAGAAAGAAAAAAAAAGTTGCCCCTTCTGGGGTTTGAACCCACGCCCCTCAATTTCAATGTAGTTTACAAGCGATTCTAGCCTATTTGAATACTCTTCAAAGTGGAGGCAATGCATTACCCATGGTCTACCTTAAACCTCCCCTTAACTTTTCGAAATAATTGTAAAAAAAGTTATTACTTTGTTTAATTAATAGAACGTTTTCAAACTCAATCAAAGAGCATAATAATGTAAATAAACCTTCATACTCACTTGACTTTAGCATAGGATGTAAATGAAACTTTGCTAGATAAATAATTTAATGCTTAAAAGTATCAATTTGTCTGACTTCAGAATCCTTGTCAAGACGGTTGTAACTACGGGCATGTCTGTGAATCAATAAATTCCCAAAGGGGAAAGTGTAAAGTAAAAGGTAAATATGTATCATTATACGATAACGATTATTATACAAATATATTTTCATTGTTTCCCCCTTGTTGATGAAGGGTTGCTTTTAAGGATTGAGGAATCATTATTGTGGCCACTGTTTAATCCTGTGTGATCATATGAGGTGACTAAATGGATTCAAATTACTGGAGTCTATGCATCACTTAGTTCCAACAGGTGAGGTTGTTTTGATGCTTGTGTTGCTGTAACGTTGTAACACTCGATGCTAGCCTAAATCATATTTCCAATGTCCGCGCCATATAGCCTAAATTGCGAATAAAACTAAACAAAACAAACAAGTTTCGTATGTTTCCATTGATCAGTGAGTTAATAGCTTTCGTTTCTATTTTACGAGATTAGTTATTGTGAAAAATATATAAGGTAGAGTATTTGTCATTTAATAAATCTGATAAATTAAATTATTTAACATATTTAAGGGCAAACATGCAGGTGATGTTGTATTTGTACAAATGTCCCTGACAAATCTATGGGAATCAAATAGATTCGAATTGAGAGTTGATTGCATGTATTATGTATAAATTTGCGGATGACAACTGCCCGAATGTTGTAATTAAAAAACGTGAAAACTTGCAATATTTAAACCTGATATATACGATCTATATATAAAGCTAACTATAGGTTTGTACTTCTAGTATATATCATGATGAATGTCGACATGATTCCTTAGTCATATTCGCAGCTTGCGCATATATCAACAATAACTAGGAAATAGTCAGTGACGGCTTGCTTGCTGTGTGAGTCATATGTATTTTGCAGTATCCTTACTTTGAATCCAGTCGGTTTATCGTTCAATCAAGTAATGTTACTGTTAATTATATATTTAATAAATTATTATTCAATGAAATATGGGTTGTTGTTTAGAATATATCTTTTCTAAATTAAACGGAATGTTCGAAAATGATAATAAAATGTTAAGTAATATAATCTCACAAAATCCGTTGTTTAGCAAATAATATTTTCAGTCAATCAATAATTAATGTGACACCAAGTCTTATGTTATCCGGTCAATGTATTTCATATTTAACTTCATAAGCTCTTGTTTTTTATGATTTAAGAGTGTATCAACACAACGACACCTGAGAATGGTATAGTTCTTGGGAATGAAAGGGGAATCGGCAAAAAGATTCGTTACATGTGTAATCCCGGGTACAAACCAAAAAACGACGGCGTAGAACCTGAAGCTGAATGTCTTTACAATGCTCAATGGAGCCATATAACAGAATGTGTAAAAAGTAAGAATATACATTATCATACGTTTGATTTAAGTTCAAAAATCTTATTTAATGATGTAAATTTAAATGTATGTATATAGAAACTGGAAGTATTGTTGACATGTCAGTGGACAATAGTTTGATATTAGACTCGTTCTACAAACTTTGACTGAATTATAATATTCACTGATTAATTCATCGGATTACAGTATAGAAAATGCAGTGATTAAAACCGCTGCCATTGTTTTCATAAAGCAAAATCACGTGAAGAACGACATATGTACTTGTCAATGTGTTAATGATGACAACATGGTGTTTTTGGTAGTTTTCACGTCGGATCACGGCATACTAAATATCAACGCTGAGGAAGTTAAAACACCAATTAAAGCATTAGAAAACAAATACTGGCCATGACAAAATTGTATTATTTCAATTTTTAAATCAACTGACATGAATAAGTAAGTGTAATGTACACTTATCGAAAAACGACAGTTTCATTTAGAAACAGATCTTGCAGTCCTATATATGAAAAATAATTGCTTTGACAAAACACTGAAATAACCTATGCAAATAAAAGCAGTTTCATTTCCTCTAAGTATACTTTCTAAAGATACTCAGCCTACATTTTTCACCAAACCGCAAGGACTTAGAGCTAAGGCATTTTGCATCAAACGTTATATATTCAACCTCTTAAATGGATGTGTTAAAATTATTGCTCTGAAGAAAAGAAAATAACCATGTCAAGGAGTATTTGTTCTTCTATATGTATATAAAGTAAAACCAAATTAGAAATAAAAATTCCATCAATGAAATAACCAAGAGCTAGAACTTAGACAGTCTAAAGACAGGACCACTTAAACGTAAAATACGCAGATCTATTGCTACAACTCGCTTTTACCTACAGTCCTTATATTTTTTGTGAAAGATGATCACATAAATGGATGTCGATAATTGATTTTGTGGCTAGTCAGTCAAACTTGTGAAGTTCCCTGTAACCATGATCGTTACAAACTTGTAGGATCAACAGCTTAAGTATGTTTGGACTACACTTAAAAAGTATGTGAAATGTATGCATTTCGTACTGTTGCACCTATGAAAGTTATATGGACAGCTAAGAATAGTTAGTTTTTTTAATTTGAGAATTTACTGGTAGAAATATACTATTCAAAATTTGATTTTTATTTCTGAAAAATAGCTTTAATATTTAACCCAAAAATGGTGATCACCCATTGAGCGTTTTGCAACCGTTTGCGTTGCGTATGCTTATCATTACCTTGTACATTGTTTAAAACTGGAAAGCGACGGTCAGCTGCACGTATTTCAGTGGGATTTTTGACGCGAATGTCAGCACACGCCAATAAAGACCCTGATTTCATTTTGATGGACAGCAATGGCCATCCAAACAGGTCATGGGCCACCATCAAGTACCTGTATAAAGGAATTTAGAGTGAATTGACAGGTCGACAAGGTCCCCATACCTTACTTAATCCTGTTGCACATGCTGCTGACCGCAGCATCTGTCTGACCATTCCATTCGAACACGATTCAAGAGCTTTAACAGGCCAAATTGGATGAGTGGGCGCAAACCCCCCGACCGACAAAGGAAATTTTGGAAGGCTTATTATCAGTATCCATTTTTTTTTCTAGAAAACCTTATTTAATTACCGTGTTTGCCCGAATTATTGCCGCTTCTAAACAATTTCAATCGCTGTTCCGTTTCAACAATTTGTCGGCTCATTCGTAGCACAATACAGATTTTAATCAAATATGAATCTATTTTCAAGCTTTAACCTTATTTTAAAAAATAAACACATTCTTATAAGTGATTCTTATAGGATTGTTAGTAATATAGTCAAGCAATTCAGACAAGTCTTTTAATTTATTAAATTCATTTTATTTATTAATGTTTATTTATTTATATCAATGTTTGCAGACTAGATTGTCTGTATGATGCAAAATAGCAATATCTGCCTGACACTATTTTAAATAAATTAAGCATAGAATAAAATACATAATAATAACATTTATACTAGAGGGCCATGATGGCCCTGAGTCGCTCACCAGAAATAACTGCTTTAAAGTGTTATCCATTGTCAATATTTTCTTATATTAAATTTGAGCATAGAATATGTTTAAACAATAATTTTAAGATATGCCATGACCTCGGGTATTTAAGCTTTAGTTTAAACGGGGCCAATCAAATTAATATGAGCAAACTTTATAAAAGACTACATAAGAATGCTACAGACAAAGTTTGGTTATCATCTATCAATTAATTCTGTCGTAGATGTTTAAAGTTATTTTCTTCTATTTTTAGCTTTAGCAGCCCCTAAAAGGGGCCAATCACATTAATATGAACAAACTTGATAAAAGACTATCCAGTAATGCTACAGAAAAAGTTTGGTGACCATCAATCAATTAGTTCTGTTGTAGAAGATGTTTATAGGCTTTTTCTACTTTTTGCTCTGTTGATCCCTAAAAAGGGCTAATTGTAATGACATGAACAAAGTCAAGCGTGACTGTCACAAGAATGCTCCAGACCAAATTTTAAATAAATCTGCACAGCAGTTTCAGAGAAGAAGACGATTGTTAACCCATGACGACGGACGACGCACGCCGGATCATCCCCCTTTGATACTAATAGCTCACCCTGAACCGTCGGTTCTGGTGAGCTTATAAATATTAATTAGTTAGTGTTTAATATAATTGTACAGTGCTGTATACTTGGACTACTTGGTCGTCTTGGGGACATTGTAGCGTAAGCTGTGGTAGCGGTCTAAGGACTAGGCAAAGGACCTGTTCAATACCATCAACAGGCGGCGTAAATGGAACAAATTGTGAAGGAAACGACCAACAACCCGATGAATCAAAATGCAATGAACAAGACTGTCCGAGTAAGTTTAAATAGTATTTAAGGTGCACTATTACTTACCATTTTCAGCAACTAATACTATTTTATCTTGGTAAAGATTGGCATAGCAATCGTATCAATGATTTATTTATATGATCAGAGTGTAAACAAATATTTCAACTTGTATCAAAGTCGTTCATACACTGCTCTTTCAGTAAGCTACATTGTATCGAAAAGTCGATTAAGACCACTTTCAATTTATATACGAACAAATATTGCAACTATGCTTATAGTTATTTTAGGTTTTAACGTTTTAAATTATAAATATTAGTAACATTAAACTCTTATATTTCCACCTAACGTTAAAAGCAAACTTTTCTCACACCAGACAACGTATGTCGTATTTATGAAATATAACAAAGCCAGTTGAAAAAATACCGAATCATTGTATGTTTTGATTATTTCATCTGTATTTTGATATTTATTTTCTATACGTAACTGCAGAGTATTATAGAATACTGATTAATATATATTATGTCCAGCACCTACATTCCTGAACAGTTGTGCATCTGATACAGATTGCATTGAGAAAGAGGGGAAGTGCACACACGGTTTTTGCCTATGTAAGCACACGCATTTCTACGATTATTCCACTAATAACTGTACAAGTAAGTTTCAAAAACGTTTCAATTACATAGAATTTATTATCTATATTTTGAATAGAAACCTTCACCACGACTGCCACCTAGTTTTTTATATATATATTTAGATTTAAGATCGGATAAGCCTAAGCTATTTTATTCAGGATACTGTTTACACGTGTTTTGATCCTGACTTTAAAATCACCAAACATTTCGAAGAAAACAGATGACAAAATAATGTATGCGGTATGATCCTTACCTTGTGAGATAATTAATACAAGACACAGGTTAAATGGTCAAGTATAAAATGTTATTTTATACTTATATTACCCTAGCCGCCCGCAAGAATTACGAAAAAAAAAGAACTATTTAATAATATTTTTAAATCCTGTCTTTATAAACTGTCATTTTTGAAAACTTAAACTTTACGGGTCATACCATATACACAAATGTCAATCGGTTTCTTGTCAATTTCATTGACAAAAATGGCTCCGTTGTTGTGTTTTGTCCCGCTAGGACTGACAATAATTGGCCAATATTAATGTTCCTTAGATGAAATGAAGGTCTAGACAAATAAGATGTGTGCAAAAATGCAGATTATTCACTCACTACAATTTTTTTCGGGACAATTATTCCTATTTTGAAAAATAATCTAAACAATAAGGATTAGAGTTCAATTTCTTGCTAAGAATTTTTTATTTATTAACACTTGCGTACCTTTGATTTTGTGTTTAGTAACTAAACTATTTAATGTCAGAAATTGTATGTTTAAGTATGTTTCTTTGAAGCTGAAAGAAAACGATACGTTTGTAAACAAATAGTATCAATCTCAATATCATCAAATGAAATGTATCGTTGCCTGCATGCAGTATATTATTTTAGCTTGATCGTCTACTAATTAAACATTGCTTATATTAGTAAAAACAAATGCTTCTTCGTCGTCATCCTTATAACCATTGTTGTAGTCGTCATACTCATAGAAAATGGGGTCTTTAAAAAGACAAATATATATCAAATTGTACTTTTGTATTTCATTTCAGTTTGTACTCAGACGCAAACATCCTTCGTGATGCTACATAAAAGATATATACCGGATATTAAGATTGGTGATAATCTTCAACAGGTAACAGTTGAAGAATGCAAAGAGAAATGTATTGCAAATAAATTGTGCTTCTCGTTTGATTTTTGGGGTGGTGACAGTTGTTCTTTTCAGTCAGTATCGCTTGAGATGGCACAAACTGCTGGCGAAAACGTGCCAATTACCTATCAGGCAACGCTTGATCTTTATTTCCGAGAATGTGTTTCCAATGATTTACCTTGACAAACTGTTGTTATAGAACTATACATGCATAAAGAAAATTGTATGCAAAATAAAATCTTTTATTTTATGCTTTTCAGTGGATTACTGATTTATCCGTGAAAATTATATTTGATAATTTCACAGTGAAAATTATCAAAATATAATTTCACTTTTTTCAATGACGAAACTACTTTTTTAAGATTTTCCCCATGTGGTACCTCAATTTTATTTGTACCGACAATTCTGACAATGTCAGGCTGTTAAAAGAAATAGCAAAGCTGAAATAGATAAATAACTTAAATGTCAAAAGTAACACAGAGAGAAAACTTACTTCTATTCCTTCAAATTCCAATCACCAAATTTTGTCTCTAAATTTTTTTTGTTTCAATTTTACAGTCTGAAAAATACATTCCTTCCCCATGCAAAACGGGCTCTTGATGACATTTGGGCATATTAAAGTATCCTACGAGCAATAACTGCCGTATGCTTTATGAAAAATTGAAAAGCATTGACAGCCATCACTCGTAAAATAAGTTAAAACAACCCAGCGTTCCTTCAGCAAGCTTCCAATTTTTCCATTTTCCTAGCTCCTTTTCTGAATGTTTTCACTTCTGTCAACACTTATTTTTTGTCAGTTACAATCCTCAAATAAGTTTTCTTTCTTTTAAAAAGGTGTATGACTAACAAATCCAAATTATATCCTTCTGAATCTTACACAATTATTTTCCTCCCATGAAATACACAACTTTGAAAAATGGCTGCCGTTTACATTTTAGAAAGCCAGGTCTAATATAAATTCGCAGTAAGTAACAGAAATATGGATGGATGGTTGGAATTTTCTCCTGCAAGAATTGTTTGTTTTTATGATTAAAACAAGCGATCATTCATATTTTTTTAATAAAATGAATAAATATCACCGTCATTTAACCTTGATTGGCTGACTTATTTTTCAGCTCAAGACTTCTTGTTTTAAATGAGAAATTCCGTCTAAATGGGGCTCTCAATGGGGGAAACAAATTTTAATATTAACGTTAAAATTATGGAAATTTCGTTTTAACTTGTTTTTAAGCATAAAATAAAAAGAAAATTTGTCTGTTTGTTGTGTAAGATGTAATTTTATTTCTTCTCGTGAACTTTAAAAACAGTATTCTCACTCGTGGCTACGCCACTCGTAAGAATACTGTTTTTAAAGCTCACTCGATGAAATAAAATTTCATCTTACACACAAACAAACAAATATCCTCTATATAGTATGTTGTTCTAGATTCATTGGTGGTGAATTTGTAAATTAGTGTATTGCCTTATCATCTATCTGTAAAATGTTTTCAACTTTCAAAAGACAATTGTACGGACTATGAAAGAAATGTTGCATAATATTCAATATTACAGGTGTACAGAAAAAGAAAAAAAAAGACAATATAAAAGGCCAGGTTAGCAATATTGACAAACAAATGCGTTTGTAATTGATTCCGGTAATTGTTTTTCAAATTATGATATTTAAACATAAGTAAAGAAAAATAACCATCTCTAATCTGTAATCAGAGGCAATGGAAACCTATTGTATCTCATTTTCAAGCTTCACACCATCAGGCATGTGCATATTGGCATGGCAACTTGAATTGTTCTTATTAACAATAAAGCGAAAGTGAAAAATCAAAATGAAGCGATTCAACTTTCACTTACACATTTACTACCAACATGCCAACACCAGTTACATAATATTTGGCATTTCTCTTATTCAGCATGTAACGAAGGGTACAATGCTACTTCGGTAAAATAAATATACATGTCTGTCACATTTTGCATAATACTGTGTAAAGTTTCAGCTTGTTACTGTTTAAGTATGTATTGCTTTAAAATATATTCTTATCAACGAGTTTTTGCCGCTTTATATATGAGAGGTTATCCAGAAGTTCATGAGAAAATGTAAATAAATTATCACAAATCGCCTGATAGTGATGCAACTTGGTGGATATATCATTTTTTGTTATCGCTATAAACCGTATTGAAATTTTTATTTAATATGAAACGCATTCAAACAGGGCATTTGATAAAAGTCATATGCAACGAAGTGGCGCACTTCAAAATGTTAAGTATTTATTTTCAAAGAACGCAGCTGCCGACGTTATTCACTTCTGATTTCGCCCGATGACGACATACCTGTTTAAGCCACTTATTTGGGTTAAAATATAAATGAAATTGTTTTGATTCCACTTTTAGTTCATTGAGGTGTTGCCGTTCAACTGGCCTTTCAATTAAGGAATAGTTTGCGAATCCTTTAGAATATTGTAACCAATACTGCAGCTGTCCTTGGATTTCATCATTCAGTATTGTTTCTCGTCCATTGATTTTTACAATCGTACACTAACGACCAAACAACGCATGTGTTCCTCGTTAAATCTGATATTTTCAACGGTTCCATATTTTAACTATCGTATGGGCAAGACCTACACAATTTTTCCTTTTTCCCGGCGACAATTTTACGTAGAATAGAGAAAATAAGAATCCCTACAGAAAACCCAACACAGCAAAATTCGTCAATAGCAAGGACATGAGGCAGTCTGTGTTGTGTTACTTAAGTAATGTACTCAGATGCAAGTGAGACTGGCTATGCCGGTTATGAGATCAGTAAGGTCAACCAGGTAGGCTATCTCATGGCGTAGGGTCAGAGGAAGGGAGTTTGGAATTATCTACTTGGAGAGATTTAGTAGCTGTATACCAGTTTCCTTTGTTATTAGGTCATATATTGAGACATCCAAAGGTCAAGTGGTTAACATACAACAAGGTGTTTAATCCATCGCAGCTGACTATTTGTCTAGATTAACTTAGTTTGGTGACTGGGGAATATTGTAATAGATATAATATGATATTTTGCAAATGATTTAAAGTTTGGCAGTTACACGCTGACTGTTTTGCGTCGTATTACAATACTCGAGGTTCTGGAACCTGTCCTGTAGTGGTGTTGATGCTGTCGCAGAATATTGTTCCCCCCGATTACTATTTTAACAAAATGCTTAACAAAATTGCTGTTGATAAAGCTCGAGGTTATTCTTTGCTGGAAATCTGCTATTCTCTTTGCCTTTCTATTGCTCAAATGTATATTTTAGGCTAGAACGTGTCAATTGGTTCGATTTGCCAATAGAAAACATAACTACGTAATGGGTTAAAATACCAAGCGCATTTTTGGCAATTCAGATTTGAAATTTATTAAGTAAGTTAGCGCTGAATATTAATTTTACACAAGGGAACTAATTAGTACTGATAACGAGGTATAATGATATAGAGAGTATCCTCCCTTGAAAAGTTATTACAGCAATATTGCCACGATAGATTTCAATTATTTTATACACATATTGAATTTGAAACAAAGTACTCCAAATTGTATGCTTTAGTGAGATTTAAGGATATAACCTTTATCTATTCATATAAAAAGTAAAAAGAGTGTTGTGCTTTTGGATTAAGATTTTAAGTAGCAAACAAGAATCAATAAGCCATATCTTGTATGATATGTCACACACTTTGTATTGTAGAAATGTGTTGAAACTCCCATGGATGAATAGTGTTTGTAAATTACCAGAATCACTGGGGTTATCAAATTTTTGGATGAATAATGTTGCATTTCTCTTCCATTGTTTAAGCCAATTGTTAAAAATAGACTGAAAGATCAGTTCATTCAAAATTGGCATAGTGAAATGTCAGAATCCAGTAAATGTCTGAATTATAGAATGCACAAATGAAAAGTAATTAGATATTTTACCATCTCATTTAGCTTTGGTACTTTTGCGCTATAGATGTATGAACTATAAATTGTAATACTCCAAGAGAATTAAGAGTATGTAACTAATGCAATACTAGCTCACTTGCTGATGAATATCATTACTTATTTAATTGTCAATAATTCTTTAATACTGATTGAAAAAATATATTACTAGAGAGTATAGTACTAATGTTAATTCAATCAAGTTTTAAATGTTAATGAATAGCACAGATAGGAGTATTTTTAAAACGTCCAGTATTCTGTAAAAAATTAATCAGCATTTAAGTAACTGATAGCTAAGCTGATTTTCTTAATGTAACACTTTCGTTTTTTATTTATATTTGCCATGTAGTACATAAGTATATTTTGTGGAATTCTTTTTATGACATTAAATATTATATGTAATATTATTGTATATGTGACTGATGCCTCTAAGAGGCCCAGCATTTTCGATTAACTGTTCAAACTGTTCAAACATATTTGTCATGCCGTATGGCTATATAGTATCCAATGCCAATATTGCTCATAGCACTGACTAGAGTATCTCACTTACATACGAAGGTATCGTCTTCGGATGTTGTTTAGAATGTAAATGTGTTATTAGCTATATAGTGTTTTTTAAATACATTTGTTGTTTTCCCCCAAATTCATGCGAATGCTATTTAAATATTACTAAACATGTTGGAAGAGAAAGTGCAACTAATTCCAGACCTGCTCCGGAAAGCACGTGCATTAAACACAAAAAAATATTATTATTTCGCAAAAATATAGTAGTGCATTTTTTGCGTTTTCAATAATGGGCTTTGAGCAATGGGCTGAATAATAGGGGTATGAGTATGTGGTCAGTAAGGTCAAAACGTTTCTCATGGCGACGTTTCAGAGGAAGAGAGTTTGAAATCCTCTACTTGGAGAGAGTAAGTAGCTTTATACCAGTTACTTTTGTTATTCAGTCATATATTAAGACATCAAAAGGTCAGGTGGTTTACAGACAACCGATGTGTTAAATCCATCGCAATAAGAAGGAGTGGATTCCAAGGTCCTGCAAATGACAAGACAAACTATTTGTCTAGATTAACATAGTTTGATGATTGGGGAATATCGTAATAAATATGATATGATATTTTGCAAATGATTCAAAGCATGTTTGGGCAATTACAAGTTGACGGTTTGCGTCGTATTACAATCTTCTAGATTCTGGAACCTCTCCTGTATCGGTGTAGATGCTTTCGCAGAATATCGGAGCGATGATTTTGGTTTATTCGTTCCCACAATTGGTATTATTCACAGAGTTCTTAACAAAATAGCTGTTGATAAAATTCGAGGGGTCTTAGTTACCCCTCGCTGGAAATCTGCTTTTTTTGCCTTTCCTTTGTCGAAATGTTCATTTTAGGTGGAAGTTGTCGATTGGTTCGGTTCGATTTGCCAATAGAAATTATAACTTTGTGACGTGTAAAAATTGCAATGTTATTTTGGACGATTTATATTATATTAGAAATTTGGTATGTAAGCGATTCATATTACTTTTGCTCAAGGGAACTAATTTGAACTGATGACGAGAAGTAATGATAAGGAGAGTATCGTCCCTTTAACAATTATTACAGCTGTATTGCTACATATTTGTCATACCGTATGGCTATACAGTATCCATTGCTAATATAACTCATATCACTAACTGATGTACTATCTCACTTACATACAACAGTATACTCTACGGATGTTGTTAAGCATGTAAATGTGTTTATTAGTAAAGCTTTATTGTGTTTTTAATTTTTTCCCCAAATTCACACGGATGCTACTTCAAAAATTACTAGACGTTTTGGCATAGTAAATGCACCTTATTCCAAACCTGCTCCGGAAATCACGTGAAACAAAATAGACACAAAATATAGAAGTGCGTTTTTGCGTTTTCAAAAATAGGCTATGCGCAATGTGTTGGGTAGTAGGAACACTTGACCTGCTAAAACTCTTACATATGCTTTATATTTGACATCTTTATATCAAACGGCTAACACTCCCAAACCTGTTATTGCTGCCGTTTATGCAATAAAATAGTATCAGGAACATTCTTTACAGATACTGACATAAGAACAAACATAAAGTAGCCCAATGAAATATTAATGACTTAGTTCATTTCCGATATTAAACATTATGCTTTTCAATGCAATTACATTTACAATTAAAATAAATTGACAAGATGCTGTGCAATTAAATTATGATTTAAACTTGTGGTAATTTATTTGACGATATT
Organism: Ruditapes philippinarum; assembly: GCF_026571515.1. Classification (NCBI taxonomy): domain Eukaryota; kingdom Metazoa; phylum Mollusca; class Bivalvia; order Venerida; family Veneridae; genus Ruditapes; species Ruditapes philippinarum. Next base: position 76,075 of record NW_026858896.1, read on the forward strand.
TTATTCAAATTAATTTGAAGTAGACAATTTTGAAAAATATGTTTTTTTAAGATTCATCGAATTCCCTTTGAACCAGTCCCTGGTGTATCGTTAGAAACACTTTAGGTTTGACTAGTATAAATAAATTAAAATGAAATTAAGTAATGTAAGATCCTTTATTCATTTAATGGCAATTTCATAGCTAGTGATATGCAGTACAATTAAATTGTTGTAATTAATTTAATGTCACATAGAAAAAATGAAATTGTATTAAGCAGACATTATTAAATCGTAAATGTAGAAAGTTGAGATCGTAAATTTGTGATTTTCAGATTCGTGGAGATGAAATGATGACTTATTGACGTTCAAATGTCTCTAATTGCCGTTATTAAACATTGTTGTTTCCTCTGCTTAACTTATAAAGCATTCTTTAAAAAAAATCTACAGTTTTCATACAAACAGAGGCAAAATAAAAACTATTTTGTAAAATGTTTTAAACACTGCATAATCATCTGCATAAAATAGTTCTCGTGTTTGGAGTTATTTATCATTTAAACGGATGTGTTTGCTATTTTAAGGGCGGGTGTTCACAATGAAAGTAAACAATTACTTACTGCTTCTGTTTAAATGTTGCTTACTTCCTTTAAAAGTCATTTCGTAACATTGATAAATTTTAAAGAGCAATATTGATTTTTTTCTTTATTTTATTTAATATATTTTACCAAAAGCGTATGCAAAGCTTATTTGAAGTTGGCATGATATTTATACCGTCATCAGAACACACGTTTGATATTTCTTATGCACTCGATGATGTAAGGTGAAATACAAATATGATAATCTAATATATGTTTCTTGTAAAAATTGACACTGTAAAATAACGAACCAGTAGTCAATAAGACTTTAATTTAATTTTCGTGTTAGGCTCAAATTTTAATCAAAATATTTTATAAAAAAAATATTTTTTTTTAAATTATGAGACATATCAAATTAAAAGAAAATAATAACACAACACCCAATTGAGCTTAAGTGTGTTGTAAAAGCATTTATTATAGACTAATCATACAGTATTTGTCACACGGTTATCTCATACGAGATGTGTTCAATTGATAAAAAACACGTTATAAGATCTTATGGCTGACAACAATTTGTGCAAAGTGAACAAATTCGTTTCCGGACTGTAACTTCGTCATGCTCGAAATGACTATTAAATTAATTGGCACAAATGTCTTCCACAACAAGACAACGTGTCGCGTCTAAAGACATCGTCACTACTTAATAGGTCAAGATTATACTAAGAGGCTGAAGTTCATGTTCGTGTCCTGACCCTAACTTGTCATACATTGATGGATTAAAAAAAAACTTGGTACAAATGTCAACAACATCAAGTCGTCGTGTCGCACCTAAGACCCATGTCAGGTCAAGGTCACACATAAAGGTTGAAGATGCACATTTTTTATCCGCAATCGGAACATCCTCGGCTATTATCTCTATATAGCCTCGGAAACAATACGGAGTGAAAATAGTTTTACTACGTGGTTTCAGATGTAAAAATATATCTTCGTTAATGTATAACATATGTATATATTTGACATCCAAACGACGATAAAGTCTGTTACGATACAATTATGATTTAAATATGTATTACCACTATTTTTGATTTAAATATGCTCACTAATGTACACTTTTAAACAAGACTTAATGTCAACAGGTTGGCATTTTGTTCTTTCGGTTTCTACAACCAAAATAATAAAAATAAATAATGTATTGTAGCTTTTGTATCTATGAATTCACTAATTTTACATAGACTTTCTTGATATATTGGAAATAAACTTGTCAACAACTCCCATCATTAAATTACTATTTGTTTACACGTTTAGTTTCTTAGCGTAGGTTAGACAGAAATACAATCTTCTTTCAATACAATAGTCTTTCTGTGTATTCATACTATTGTGTTCGAGGTCTATATCTCAAGACTGACGGAAAAGGCCGAAAAGATGCAATTGTCGTATCCGAACTGTAACACAAATCTGTTCATGTATCGAAGGATTTTAAAATCCCTTGGCATAAATGTCTACCAAATCTTGCTGATGTGTAGCACTGTAACTTTGCCATTGATTGAAGGATTTTAAAATAACTTGGCACAAATGTATAACATATCAAGACGGTGTGTCGTGTCTGAGGCCCATGTCACAACCTAAAAAGTCAAAGTCACACTTAGAGGTTGAATGTACATATTCGTGTCCGGACTGCAACATTGTCATATATTGGATTATAAAATAATTTGGCACAAATGTCTAACACATCATGCTAATGTCGCTTCTAAGACCAACGTCCTTAACTCATAGGTCACCCTTACTATTTCAAGGTTCACATTCTAACAGAGTTTAAAGGTACACACATGTATTTATGAACTGTAGATTTGTCATGCATGTACGTATTTTTAAATAACCAAGCATATATGTCTACCACATCAAGCTGACGTGTCGCGTCCAAGACCCATAATCCTAACTTCAAGTTCAAGGGCACACTTATAGTTCGGAGGTTCTCATTCTTACAAGAATGATTTGAAGGTTCACATTCGTTTCCGGACTGTAACTTGGTCATAAATGGAAGGGTTTTATCATAACTTGGCACAAATATCTACCACATTAAGACAATATCTCGCATCTAAGTCCCATGTCCCTTCAAGATCAAGGTAGTAAGTTTGTTACAAAGAGCGGTTCATATCACATGTTCATACCGTTAAATTAAAACAAGAGGTGTCTTTTTTTAAATCAACGAAATAATAATACTGTCATTTTTAAAACATAAGTGCAAATATTAAGTAAAATATACTATGATCATCCTTGCGTAAAATATTTTTATTACAGAAATTTATCAAAATCTATGTAATTCTTACCAAATATATCCAATTTGAATATAAGAAACAATAAAATATGTATTACAAGTTGTGTTCCCTATTACAGGTCATGTAAAATTGGTCTTTTCTTATAGAAAACTGCCAGTTTGTTTTAATGACACTTTATATTCATATTGTAACCACCTATAGTGTGTAGAATTTAAAACACACTATATCTACTTTGTGTGAAGTTGAAACATGTTTATTTTATATCAACACAGAGGCTGTGTAGCAATTATAAATATTTTCAAATATGAAATTTGAGCATATTGTAATTTCTGCATAAACAGTCCAAACGATTACAGTCACAAAAGTATTCTCATTAAAAGGACAATACAACAGACCGTAAAATGTGTTTCTAAAGCACTTCAAAGTTCAAACAACAATAAATGTTTATTCTAAATTTCAAAAGATATAACTCATAAATATTTATGTATATTTTAATTTGGCACCTAACGCAATTCAACGATGAAATATTAATCAAAGTGGATAGTTCGTGCATCTGCGTTCCATGATTGTCATTTCCATGAGTCATTGAAACATTATATAAATAACACATGGGTTTGTGGGTAACAGTAAAAATATCATCCCGAGGAAAATGCTGTTATCCGAGGCGTACTGTTACCCATGTGTTATTCATTTTATTACCCCGAACAAAAATGCTGTTATGATCTGAAATTGTCAACTAAATCCAACTGTAACAAAAATAAACCAAGAGTAACAATAACTAAACTGTCCTTACCTTTTAAGTTTACTTTAGGCCTACTTGAGAAGTTTTCTTTTTCTTTTATTCTTTAAGCAAGTGATGATATCTACAAATCATAAACATACAGTAAGCTAGGTTTTATTTAGAAAACAAAACACTAACCCATTTACACGGTTATGATCTGTCTGTCCACCATATCTGTAACGTTTCACTGATTAAAATTGTTAAATAATCCTTTGTTGCATGCTTAAATCGTCTGCATGTTCCAGTTTGACACATAATTATTTGGGTCTCTCTTATGGCCAGACCCAATTATTTACATTGCAATTACTTCCGTTGAAAACGGATGTTTACTTTTTGACTATTCAACAAAAAGATATTTTATACGCAAAAAGCACACCAGGGTGCAAACAACTAAATTTTATGAGTGTCATAGTTACTCCAGAGAAGAAATTGATGTCCTATTGGGGTTTAACGTCGAAAATAAGAATGCATCGAGAGAAAAAATGGCGGCCATTTTATTTCATTTTATTTAGAAAATAGACCACTTGACCAGATTTTATAGTGTTAAAAAATACTGTTACCTATGTAACAGTACAAAATTCTTAGTCACGTTGTACACTTGCTTTAACAGTAAAATAACTCCCAGAGTCCTATGGGAAATTAGCATTACGAAAAAAGTGAGGGGTAATAAAAGAACATGTTGCAGCGAATCTCAACTTCGTTTGTTAGACACAACACAATACAATTTTTAAACAAACTGTAAACAATAATTCAAACAAACTATAAACAATAATTCCAGGACAAAAACAAGATAAATAATTAAAAGCAAATACGTTACAGCCGCAATATTGAAGTTATGATTTTAATAAATTTCGTATCAAAGGGATCCCACGAGAGCAGACATAATTAAACAGAACAAATACAAATTGTACATAAAAAAACACTTTCATCAATATTTTGAAATTCATTTATATATGTTCATCAGAATAGACTTAGGATTCTGATAATGTTGTTGTTATGCTAACTGTTATGATAACAATAATATGAATAATATTGTTGTTGTTGATGATGATGATAATCTGTACAATTTTTATGATAATGATGGTTACTGTGGAGGTGATACTGATGTCAATGACGATGACAAGTCGATGCGCTACAGATAGATATAAGTTAAACTTTTCCATATCTTGAGACAAACCATAAGGCAATGTATTATCTACAATGTGAACCCATTGGCTTTTTGATATTTGTAATTCAATAAAATTCATATTGCTGATTTACTTTGTTACACTGAATTAAACTGACTATACTTTGTCGAAGTATCTGTATTAACATGATTGAAATCGTTATTGTCCGTAGACAATAACGCTTTAACGCTTTAAGCGTTATTGTCTGGAGTCAATAAAAATTTTATCCAAATGATATTTGGATTTATCAGCGGCAAATAAAGGCATTATTTGTAATTCAGCAATAAAGTAAGAATATATATATATATGAAGATTTATACAAATACTAAAACAATAATAAAGATGCAAAAACAAACTCTATGATTTCAATTATTTAGAGCGCTTTCAAGGTTTGCTGTGCAAATCATCAGCCGAATATTTTAATCAACAATAGTAAACATATTAAATGGTGTAAAGTCATAAAAATGCGGGAGATTGTTGTTATTTCTTATAATATGTATGTCAGCACTGCTCGTTTTATTACACATAAATTTGTATATTTTTAGAGTATATTTCACCTATAACATTAAGATCTTTAAACATGAAAAATTAATTTTTTTCATAATTATGATGACTGGTGACATTTATTTCTCTTCAAATTATTGGACAGTATAAATTATTCAATTCGGTTATTTTAATTAAAGAATGAAAAGTAAACAATCTTAAAAAAGAAATAAATAAAAAGCAAACTCAAAATGTATTTAAGAAATAGCATCGGCCTGAGAGGTGTATATCGGCTATTTAACACCGGTTTGGAATTTTGATGCGTATGAATTGACCACGAAGGCCGTAGGCCTGAGTGGTTAATTTTGTCGCATCAAAACGACAAAACCGGTGTTAAATAGCCGATGCAATAATAAAATGCTTTGTAAACTATACAATCGAGGGTGAAAACATAACAGCGCATATACAAGTAGTCCCTAACCGGTGTTTATTGTCAGTTTAACACCAGTTTTTTTTCTTCTTTGTCTATAGTGACAAAATCACGTGAGTGTTAGAATTGTATAAAACTGCTTCTATTTTAAATCAGTGTATTTTAAGCACAATATATCCTAATCGTGTGAATACATGTCTAAAAAAATATCTTATCTATGATTTAAATTCTGCACCGTGTCCGATGTTGTTACATTTAATACTTGAAGAAGACAGCGACAATTTTCCTGTATATATATGCTACATAATATGTAAGTAATTAAATGCAAGTATTTATGTCTTCTATACCAATAAAATTTTGTTTTTACGCATCTTTTGTTGTTCATACTTAGTAACTCGTGACCATGACTTAGTAACTCGTGGCCACGACATAGCATCTCGTTTCCACAACTTAATTATCTCGTGCACACGACTAAGTAACTCGTTGCCACAACATAGTACACGTATCTCGTGGCCACGACATAGTATCTCGTTCCTAAGACTTAATCATCTCGTAGCCACGACAGAGTTACTGATGGCCACGACCTAGTTTCTCCTGTACACGACTGAACTATCTCGTTACCACGACTTAGCAACTCGTGCCCATGGTATCTCTCGCGTAAGAGATAAACAAAAACACACAGGCATGTCACCTTTGTGCCACCGCATATTTCAGCCAATTGTTTAAACACCAGATTTATTTTTGGATTCGTTTTTGTATTGATTAAGTAGGTCTACAATACAGCATTATAAAGTCCATTGTCCGAACCCAATTAATTTGCTCTTGTGCTGTCCGCGTGGCATGGTCGTTTTCGTAACCGGCTATTGCTGTTTTTGTTTTAAAGTGTATAAATTTTCAGAACAAACACCATTGTTTCGAATCAACCGTTTACACAACACTTGTCTCATCCCTTTTCGGATTCCATTCTATACATGTTTGATGGGTCTTTCTTACACACTTTAAGGCCCAAAGCCTTAATCCGTGAGATTTCCGCGTCGCATGGTCGTTTTCTGGGATGGCGATTTGCTGTTTCTATATGTTAAAACATCACAGTCTGATTCCGATGCGGATTCATTTTTTAATATTTTGGAGGACCAAAGTCCTTAAGCAAGCAATATGTCCGGAAGATTTCCGCTCGGCATGGTTCTTTTCAGACCGGCGCTTCGTTTTTTCACTATTACCGAAAGTTACTTGAAAATTTTCGAAAGTAACATCATGTCATGGACACAAACTCCCTTCTGAAAATGAGATTAACATTATTCCGATTGATCTTATAACATAATTAAAATGTAATTGAATGGTGTGAGACAACAATCCGCCTAAGAGCACGTTATGACAGGAATTGACGTCATTCGATTTTGTACATGTTTGAAGGGTCTTTCATACACATTTAAAAGCCCAAAGGCATTATCCAATCAATATGTCCGTAAGAATTTCGCGTGGATGGTCGTTGTCTGGGACTACGATTTGTTCTTTCTGTATATTAATATAATTATCTTTAAAAAATCTTAATTTTCTCGGGTCAATCGTTAAAACATCATTTGCCTGATTCCGATGCGGATTCGTTCGTTGATTAGTTTGGTTTGGCGGACCCTTAAAAAGCAATAGGTCTGGCAGATTTCCGCGTGGCATGGTTCTTTTTTTTGAACGGATATTTTTTATTTTCTTTATAACGGTAGAGCGTTTGAAAATTTCGAAAGGAACATCATGGCATGGAGAGGAAACACCTTCTGAAAATTAGATTAACATTTTCCCGATCGATCACGATGCAGTTGGCATACAACTTTATGAAAATGTAATTAATTGGTGTGTGACAAAAAAGCGCCTAAGTGCACGTCCTTACAGGAATCGACGTCATACACAGTAACCTTTTGTAAAATGAACGCTACCTAATCCTGCCGAAAATTGATTCAGTTTGCACGACCTCCTTCACAACAAAATAATGCTCTGAGTTCTAACGAAAAGATAAGGAAAAGTCCAGCATAAAATTGACGTTTGTTTGACAGGCGATTATTTCTTTCAGTACATTGAGAATTAGACCTAAAATACAATATTCTACAGTTAACAGACCATTTGTTTGATTCCTTTGCAGATTCGATTTTATAATAGTTTGAAGGTTTTTTTTTTACAATATAAGGCAAAAAGCCTTAACCTAAAGATTATGTCCATGAGATTTTCGCGTGGCAATGTTTTTTTCTAGACCAACGATATGTTCTGTCTGTATATAAAGTGTATATATTTCTGGAAATAACACAATTTCCTCAAGCCAACCGCTGTTACCACATTTGATTGATTCTGTTGCAGATTCGATTTTGTGCTTGTATGGAGGGTCTTTCTTACAGAATATGAGGCAAAAATCCCTAATCGAAGAAATAAGATTTTGCGTGATTTTCTCATTATTTTGACCGTCGATTTGTTCTTTCTGTAAATAAATCGTCTTAAAAAGCACCATCTTCGCAAGCCAACCATTTAAACACAATTTGTCTCATTGATTCCCTTTTCAGATTCGAGTTTGTATAAGTTTGGAGTGTCTTTCTTACACATTATAAAGCCCGTGCCCTAACCTATCAATACAACAACAGTTGCTGTTGGAAATCGATTCATTTAGCCAGTAGTGATTCCTGTTAATATCGCAGAATATTATACTTCCCCTACTGGAGTGAAGATTGGTATCTTAGCTAGACTAGATTAGTCGACTTGTTTGATAACAAGGTTATATGTGATACATACTTATATTATACATGAATACAAACAAAGCCATTTGATTACTGCACAGGGCTAAGTTGGTCGCCAAATGTCGTCAGGTATAAGAAACAAATGTTTTAATATCCATCCCTGGTATAGATTGATTTCTGATGTTTAAATATGCAGTATTCATTAAATGATTGGAATGCATTAACTACTATCATGGTATGATCAGTGAAATGTAACACACTTTAACAGAATACAGATGGAGATACTTACATCTGAAAAAAATCCATCGACAGCTGGAAATTTAAGTTCCATATTCCCAATGAAATATTTATTATAATTTTATATCATTAATGTATTGGAAATAATATCCTTTTTTAAAATAGGTCTTGGTAAAAAAAATCTGAAAACAAAGTGATCCCTCGGAAGCATTAATCACAACAAAATTACATGAAAATTGCAGAATCGGTTTGATTGAGTCTGTTGTAATACGAATTTATTTCAGAATTTTTTGAAGAATGAATTGTAATTGTTTTTGGTATCAAAGTATTTTCCTTTTTGTTTTTTGTCTTTTTCAGGTTGTTTGAGCTTTCTTTTGTTTCTATGTTTAACCGATACGACAATGGCGATGCAACAATTTTTCGACATTTTTTAAGAAAGGGGAAATATGTCATGAGGTACAACAATATATATGTTTTTATTTCATGTATGCCTTACCAATACCTGAATAGCGGACACTCAATTTATTCACAGTGTGAATTAAATTATGCTGCGTTAATTTACTTAAATATAATTCGAACACCTGAATGAAGTAATCAGTCTATATAGTAGTCGTAGTTATAGTAAGGATAACAGAAATTCGTCTTACTGTCTGCATTATGGTCGGTCTTTTACTTTATACGAGGGTTGTCCCAATATTCTGTGACAAGATTGATTAAAAGATAAATAAAACAGGTACGAATTTGATATTTTAATATGTTATAAACCCATATAATTTAAACATTTTCACAAATTTTCATAGATAAATATCAACAAACAACAAAAATATGCCATAAACACCATGGCAACTAACTGAATCGCGGCGCACGTCCAACGTCAAAGACGGCGTTAAATCTATATAAGGCGCCTTTCTCAAATACTCTCAATGGCTTTCAACGCAATAATGGTACTCATAAATCGTCAATTTCTGACTTAAATCATGTGGTTGTTAATGTCTGTTGAATGTTTGGATGGCATACATTAATTTTTGCTATACGCGAACTTCCGGTCTCGTTACTCCTGTTTTTACCTCTAGGAAATAGGCGACGAAGATCGGTCTTCCTATCCGTGTTTTCCTTATTTTCGCTTTTTGTAGCGCAAAACTCTGGTTCCGTTCATGCCTTTTATACACAAATGCTCAGAATATGTTGCTAAACTGTTATATTTGGTATATTTGTTGAAATTCGTTACATATGTCATCTCGAAATAGTCATGAAACCTGAGTGACATGTTCACTGCGCCGCAAATTCTTCGAACGTCGCCATTTTAACTTTCCTATTTTATATGAGATATTTTCATTTATTCGTATCTTTTTCGTTTTTTAAGTTATTTAACTAAAATTTTCAGAGATGATTTAAACATAGCAGCAGAGGAAGTCAACGTGACATTGTGCAGACACATTATCAGATATTTAAAATAAACGTAATTAATTTCAGCCTATTCATAACAAAATGTAAATTATTTGACGTGCGCCGGCAACTCAAACCAATATCGTTAATACTGAAAATTTCTAGTAACTAGGGTAATTGTTTTGTAAATGATTTGTTGTAATGTTAAATAATAAACTTAACGGTTATATGTGTGAATTATTTTCTATTGGCGTTAAAAATGAACCGGCTATAAAATTTGTCACGGACTTTTGGGACAACCCTCGTATGTCAAACATATTGTGTTTGACATACAGATCGGACTATACAAACGCATTAAATCAAAATTTTAAGATCGATAAAAGCAATGGAAAATATAATTATGTCTTGTTTTTAAATAAAAATATCAATTACATGCTATCTATTTTATAATCATCACATTTCGGGCATTTATTATTCAACAGAAAATGAAACGTTATAAAAATCTTTTTGCGCAGAAGTTTTGGGTTGGCCAACATGTCAAGTGTTCCCTATTTAAAATAGTTTGCATTTTATATGAATCTGTTTCTGTTTTGGAATAATGTTTAATAATTCATTTGAATACTGACGCAGACATGTCGTTATGTATCTACATTGAACAATGATTCAGTATTTGCCACAGACAATTTCCATTACATTCAACTCCAGCATTGCACTTGTCTGGAATACCTTTTGATGAAGATGTGATTTTTAAACTGTTGAAATGTTTTTGAGAATGATGAAATACGAGTTTATTTTATTGCTTGTTTTTAAAACAGTTATTGCTGTTACAGTAAAAAATGTGAAAATTAACAATTTTGAATTAGAGTTTTCTGTGACTTACGAAAATTGGTGTAAATCTGACAAAGACAGATTTCAGTTTATAATTGGTATATCTATCGAACAATGTGTGACAGAATGTGGTGCACGGGGCCACTGCAGTTCTCTTAACTATAGAAATCAAATAAACGGTTGTGAGCTTTTCCTTACTTCCGAAACGGAGCAGCGAGTTCCCGGCGAGTGTGTCTATGTTAAAAAAGACAACATCAAAGTGACGAAGGTATGTTATATTTTATATTTCTTTAGTAACCGTATTCTTATATTTTTTTCTTCACTATCTGTTACTCAGCATAAAATTACAAAACCATATATTCACTCGTTTTCAATACAGGGATCACGTCTAAAATGCAAACATTAATAAATGCTAACGCTTATAATTCACAGAATACATATTTATTATCATTTTTTCAAACTTCGCAAAAACACATGCAATCTCAAATTTAATAATAATCAAATGAGTTCTGCTTAAATACTGAGTACTGACTTATTTCAAATCTGCGACTGCGAGATCAAGATGACGGTCGATAATTTGTTTGATGCTAAAGTGATAAAACTTTCATTTATTTTACCACTTGAAATGTCTGAAAATTATGCCCATATAACAAAGTACTCTAGTACATAAATTGTGAATGTATTCATAAAATAAAAAGTGTCTGCGAAAAATATCTTGTTCTGTCAGTCATTTGCTTGATAACTTTTGGTGCCATGTTGAGAAACATTTTAAATATGATTGGGATGAAATAAATTGCAGTTAATTTTTTTTTTCAAAACTATAAATATACTCCTTTGAAACGTTCTCGTGAAATCTCAAGTTCCTCGATCGGACAATAATTAGTGATATTTACAAATACGTTATTAAGCTTATCAACAAACTTTTTTGTAAGCTCTGATACAACCGTTTGCCTGTGGCTTCTTTAATGGGAAATCTTAAATACTTCTTCAGAAAGGCCAAACGTGAATTTTATAATGTTTAAATAATGATATAAGAAAAATGTAATATTTTTGTTACCTGAATAAAGGAGCTATAAGTGTGAAATAATTTGTCATAAAAGTAGCAAAATGTAAACAATGTAGTTTTGTACTTCCATATAAAGTTTTAATTCACTATAACTGTACTCATTGCCAAAAAGCATCAGATGAATAAGATAGTTTAATTTATTGGCCAATGAGTATTTTCTGGATACTTTAGAATTACACCAAAAATAATTAAAAAGCTTTTAAGAAATACAAATAAAAGCCTAAATTATCTTTACAATCTCGGAAGGAAAGACAGTTCGACACCCCACCATCACCTCTAGGAACCCAGTGAGAATTTCCGCTCTTAATCTGTGACCACTTACCTAGTTTAAGATTTTCCAGGATTTATACCCTTGCCTTTGTCAAGAATCATCATATTTCTATGAAATGTGAAATAAAAAACGTGAAAAAAATAAATTAGCTAAAATGAATGAAGTAAATGAAAGGTGTACATTTTTTTATTAATTGATACAAATTCTTTATTAAATGAAAATTCTTCACTTACTGGTCAAGATCATTTAAAATCTCTATTGATTTTAACATCTTTCAGGACACATCTTTTGCACATGTTTTGCGCCTATTTAATATCTTGATTTTATTTACCGTTGACTATAATATATTATTAAAAACATAATGAAAATCATTTCTGTTGATTGAATTTTTATCACCCCAAAGTGCGGTCGTTTGTCTGATGATAAAATGCATATGTACCTGTTAAACGCACTTTGGGGTCAAAATTGGACCCCTAAGAGAGTGACGCACTTTGGGGTCGGACACCAAAGTACGTAAAGCATTCTGGGGTCGGACCCCAAAGTGCGGTGTTACAGAGCCCGTTACTTTGCTTTTTTAAATATTGTCGCGCGGAGCCAAAAATGTATTTTGATTTAGTGTCATGAAACTTTTCAGAAATTTTAGTCAGAATGAATAGATGTGCTGCTATCCTGTTGTATGTCAGTAGACATTTAAATGTGGGGCCTTCGTGTCCTATGGACACCTTTCTAACTATTTTTAAAATTTGTTGAAGAATATACAAATACATGTTTTTAAACTTTCCCTTAACTTTTCGATATAACTGTAAAGAAAAGACGGTTTTCTTAACCTTGTTTTCTAAATAAAAGGCTTTAGAACTTCTCAACGAGCATAATGTAAAATAACCTTCATTTGATAACTTTCAAAACACATGCTTTAAATAAAACGTTGCTAAGTATACTTTTTAATGTTATGAATTTGTCTGAATTCAGAGTCCTTGTCAAGAAGTTTGTGCTTACGGGCAGGTATGTGAATCAACAAATTCCAAAAAGGGAATGTGTAACATAAAAGGTAAAGATTTATCATAACACGATTTTTATACAAATTTAATTTCTATTGTTTCCCTCTTGAAACTGATGGGTTGCTTTAAAGGGTTGAACTTCAGAATTACACCCTCGTTTAATCCTGCTTAATCGTAATAGACGAGTGGATAGGTTCGAATTACTGGAGTATATGCATCTCTTAGCTTCAGCAGATGAGGGAGTTTTAACCCATTGTGTTGCTGTAACGTTGTTACATCCGAGGTAAGCGTAAATCATTATTTTTATTTCGGCGCTATATAGCCTATTGTAAATTGCGTCGTGAAACGAAACAAAACAAACAAACGCACAAATGTTCATTGTTTCTGTTGATCACTGAGTTAGCTATTGTAGTAGTGTTGCTATTTTGAAAAAAAAAAGTTAATATATATGGTAGAGTATTTTATTTGGTGAATAAAAAATATTAAAATATATAAGAGCTGACAGTTAGGTGATGCACCTCTTTAAAGAAATCTGCGTGACAAACTATCGAAATTAAATAGAAATGAATGAAAGTCATTTATAATGCACATGAATCAGATGAAAACTCTCCGAATTTAGTTTCATAAACGTGGAAATTGTGATTTACAAACCTGATAAACTTGTTAATCGAGCTTACGGTGCTCACTATCGGTATGTAATTCTAGTATGTCACATGGTAAAAATCGAGATATCAACATTATCATCTGTTTGTGTATTTTGCAATATTCTTACATTAAACCAAGTCAGTTTATTATGGTGACCCTTACAGTCCATTTTAAATCTGTGAGAACTTGCGCCGTCATTTAATAAAATGTCGCGGTTCGCGAGATTGTATGTCGAAATTTTATAAAATGTCGCGGCTTATAGAAACTATTTTTTTCTGTCTCACTCTCCCGTCAAAACGGAGAACGAAGAAAAGCGTGACACATTCTGTAAATAGCAGACTGAGCTACAAAAAACATATAAATACTTTAGGTAGTCAATTGCGCCCATTAAAATCCGCGATATTTTCGTTTGATGCATACCTTGTAAAAAGCTGTGTTTAAGCATAAGGCCGCGACTTAGGCAAAGAAATGACTCTGGCTATTACTCGCCGCGATATGTTGTGAGACCGTTGCTGAGGAACAACATGGCGCGGGCTATAATTATACCTCTCAAATTATTTGTTGTGTTTTTATTCATTTTTTATTTTACAATAAGTTTTATTGTAAGTTTCTTTGAATTCATATATACAATCAATTTAAATTACATTTTACTTCATACGTTCTTGTTTTTTATGACTTAAGAGTGTATCAAAACCAAGGCCCCTATTAATGGTACAGTTCTTGGGAATCTAAGGGGAGTTGGAGACAAGATTCGTTACATGTGTAATCCCGGATACGAACCAAAGAACGACGGCCAAGAACCTGTAGCTATATGTCTTGACAACGGACAATGGAGCCATGTAACAGAATGTGTAAAAAGTAAGAATTTACATTATCATACGTTCCTAGTAAGTAACACTTTTGACCCGTGAGCACTGATAATATTGATGTTAGATATTCTGGTGACCGGTACTTTTCTTTTATAATTATATTTCATGCACATTGAAAATGAATTTCATATTTAGAATGAAATAATATCGAGGGTTTTATTTTATTAAATAATAATTTTGTTTGTGCTTTAAAACAATATAAAATACAAAGGATAGAAATCAAAACTTTAGAAATAACATTTTAAATGATGAGAATTGTATAAAGAGAAGTATGTGGCGTCTATTATGAACACATTCTATAGTAAACTCGTCGTATATTATAAAGGGTTAGTTTTATATCATTTTTATTTAGTACAGTAATAATGAAATTTAATTTAAAACCTGATTAAATTTACAATCATCTGTGCTTCGGTTTAAAGCTAACTATACTTGGGTGGCTTCATGGTCACCATGGAGCACATGCAGTTTAAGTTGTGGGTCCGGAAGAAAATCAAGAACGAGGGAGTGCTCTCTTCGCATAAAAGGCAACGGTGCATCTAATTGTGATAAAGGGGATGTTGATGTTGATAATAGTACTTGTAATAACCAATCCTGCCCTAGTAAGTAATAGCTTTTGATATTTAATATTTCATTCCTTTATACTGTACAATCATCATCAGGAATGTTTGTATGTTTTGTTCGTTTCTTTCTCCTTCTTCTTCCTTTTTTTTAAATTTGTATCTTGAGAGCGTCTAGTGATACATGTACACAGGCTAAATAACACTTATTTATTTTGTAACAATTTGCCTTTAAAGTTTCATCTGATATTATTGTTATTGTTGTTATTGGTTTTAAGATTCTTCTGATCTTACTCTAGAAGATATATTGATACATTTCTGGATTATAGGAAAGCTTCCTTACTAGCGATTGGTTAATTGATTTCTGCGTTAATAGTATCGATATACAGTCCTTCCTTGGGGGAGAAGAGATTTCGAGATGAATTAGAAAACATCATAAAAATAATATGGCCTCGGGTGTTATCATAGCTATGGAAATTAACTTAGAAATGACTTTGTAGTGTTTGTTTAACTCCCTTCATGTTACACATGCGTATTATCCTCCTTATATGATCCATACGTTACCGTCTGAGGTATAGTTCTGCATAGCATTTACAGACCCGGGTGGCGGTTTAAAGACCAAGGAGCGTATCGACCGAGTTTTTTTTAGGCCATCCGAGTCTTAAAATGCGTTGCAGTGAGGTAACTATCTGAAGTACATACTCTTTTGTTTTTTCTTATATCAGCATTTATTCATATTAATCACATTGTACCTGTACTTTATGAACTTTTTCATCAATCCGAACGTCCTTGGCTGCTCATATATCAAATAAGCTTTGAAACTAAGAACTTCAATTTTGAATTCTCAATACTAATTAATCCTCTAAGGAAGTTGATGCCTTTTAATTGACATGTTAACTTTATATCAATTATTAACACTCGTCATACAAATATTTAATGCGATTATGTTGTAAAAATGTATTTATTGCATGTTAATTTGTATAATTCTAGACAATAAAATTTCTTTACTGTTCTGTTATATCGGATACATTTTACAAACTACTAAATTTCTTCAAACATTTGCATAATACTTTCTGATTTATTTTTGCACAATCCTAAGTTATTTTCTGCATTACGGGATATAAATTGTGATATCTGGTGCGCATCGAATCAAAGTTTGAAAAATCGCCACATTTCCTTCCGAAAATATTACGTTTAGTAACAGTATAGTTTGTTTTTCGTATAAGGCATTTTCTCTCAAAATTGCTTTAGTTTTTTACCATTAAATATTATAATTTGGATAGTACCAGAAATCACCTCTGATAATCAATTTCCGAAGTTATTAACTGTTTACAAAGAATATATTTACATGTGTTTACATAATATTACATTTGAAAACAACGAGACTGGAATTTTCTGACAAATGCATACTTAAACATAGATTCTTATCCTAAAACTGGAGTATTTGTTTTTTTGGGTATATATATATGTGTGTGTGTGTGTGTGTGTAATACTCTTACCTTTTGCCATGTTTATAATATAAGTACTTTAAAAAAGAAAGAAAACAACAACGAGAACAACAAAGAAAACGTACAATAAAGCAATTATAAAGTTTATCTACATTTACTAGAATTTGTTCATAGAAACATGTCACGTATTTCCCATTGAATATAAATGATTATTTGATATTTTAAAAATAAACCTGATTACATTTTGACTAGTATTTTACTATAGGATAAAGTATTCCATATTTAGGATAAACAAACTTATTTTGTTATAGTACACATTTGTCAACAAATTTATATCAAGAACTTTAAAGTATATCTTCCTGACCTTATTTCGTAATGAAACTCTACGTTTCAAATAACACCTACGAATGACACAGCGTACCGGTTGGTATCTTTGAGTGGCTTAAGAATGTTTTTTGTTTTTTTAAAACATGATAAAGTTCATAAATCATAGGTATATTGAGATTGATATTGATACATGCTGAGTCAAAACATGATGTTTGGGTAGAAAAAAAAAACAATGGAGCATGTAGGTAAGATAGTTACCGTCTGCATAGTATTTACAGACTCGGTAGGCCTTTTTTAAAATTTATTCGCTACGTTCTCTCGGTCTTCAGAGAACCATCCGCGTCTGTAAATTCTATGCAGACCTTATTCCTCGTACAGTCACTATTACCTCCTTCAAATTACACGACACTGCCTCAGTGAAGATTTGACACATTTGCAGATGAGTTCTATTCGCGCATGAATGAAAAATCCGTTAATAAACATGAACAATAAAACCAACCCGGAAATAATTACAATTTTGACAGGCTGTGGGAATAGTTAAAATTTCCATTGTTGACTGTTTATCTTTGTAATGTATATATATGATTTTTTTATGAACTTATATTACAAATATGTCTAAATGTTGCTTAACTTTTTTTACAAGTGTGTGGAATTTCATACAAGGAGATGCAACTTTGTAAATATCTTGTTCTATAGAATATGTCTAATTTATATTTAAACTGTATTATAATATTTCTAAGCACCGACACATGGGAAGAATTGCTCAAGTAAAACAGACTGTATAGAAACAGAGGCTGTGTGCATACAAGGAATATGTTTCTGTGATAAGCTATTTGCATACAACAACGAAAGTAATAACTGCACAAAAGGTAATACATGTATATGATTAAAGTTACCATTATACTACAATAGACATATTGTTTAAGTTTAATTGCATATCGTATTGCTTCAGATACCAGTATGCAAACTAGTAAGTGTATAACACAACCTTTAACTTTAAAATAACACGTTACAATATTAGGTTAAACTTTTCCAAGGACTTTTGTCAAATTGAGTCTGAGATATTATCATTATTAAAGGCCCATTTAGGCTCCAACATGCTAATATTTTTTTATTTATTTTCCAAACCGTTTTTAATTTTAGTGTCTTGTTACAGTTTCGATAATATTACTAGTTGGCAGTATTGCTGAGCCATCATTTGCATTTTAACAGCAGTACAGTGTTAAAGCATTTTGTATGGAAGCGAAATTTTATCTTATTTAGAGTTTACATATTACTTCATTCAGTAAAGTTTTAAGGTGATAAGAATCATTCAAAATTTTATTGCATCATTTTAAAGCATATATGTCTGTTGTTGTCCTTTTCAACCGAAAGACAAAAAATGCAATTTTTGAGTTTTCATGTACCCTTAAAGTTAAACAATTATATATTTTTAAATAGGGTCAGTCAGCTGTAAAACGTTGCCCCGTAAGACCTTTAATAGTTAAAAATTGAGTACCAATCAAGCCGGTGCTAGGGGCGTGAGGGATGTTGCACCTTTTCATTATCCCTCACGTAGAGACTCAATCAAACCGAAAATGCAATGTTCATGACATTTTGTTATGATTACTGCTTCCGAAGATTTTCCAAGATTTTTCTTTTAAAATGATTGTGTGTGCTTTGTTTTTACAAAGATACTATTATAGTTATGTGAAAACTTCCAAAAATAGTTGATTCCAATAGTCTTGGATATGCCTACATTTTCTAAAGCTGGTAAAGCTTACTTTCCTTATTTAAGTTTAAACTTTCTATGCTATAAGTATTCTGTATATTTGCCAATGAAATGTATAAATACTATATATTAGAAATCATTTTAAATTTCAGTATGCGACACTTTGACAGGCAACTATAGTAAAATCAACAACACAGCAATTTTAGGTTTTAACAGTGGTAACGATACGGTGCGTAACAGCTTGGAAGAATGTGAAAAAGCCTGCAATTACGACCAGTCTTGCTTATCCTTCGAAATATGGCTCGAAGAAGGGCAACCACCGAATGAGGTTAAATTTGGATGTACAATAGGATTAGCAACATATGATATGATCAATTCGGCGGCTCCCACACTGCTCAATAATAATATAACCGGTTGTGATCTGTATTCCAAAACATGTTCCTGACTAATATGTATAGATAAATAAAATAAAACATGAAAAGAGAGTATCTAAAAAACGAAATAAAGTTTATGTGGTTTGAATTAAAACTTTATGTAAAACAAATACCTGGTATGTAGTTATAGGTTACTCATATATCAAGTGGTACAAATTCAAACGACAGCAATTGAATATAAGCTTAATTTTATAAAATTCAAATATTTTCAACTTAACTCCATTGAAGTCCAAAAGCCTAAAACATAAAATTTGAATTCTGTAATATACATAAGCTGGGACAATTAAAACAGAACAAAACGCAAAAGATAATTAAGAATTTTGCTCAGAAATAAATTGAAAATCGTACTTTTGCCATTCCTAGCTCGATTAAGGTGAAAGCTTAGAAACGCTTTTAAATTTCGGGTCATTTGTTACAATTAGAATAATTATTCAGCGAAAAGGTTTTGATCTGAAATTTTGCACACAAGGTATTGGTCTTACCCTATATCAAATGAAACATTAATCTTTAAAAATTATTTCCAGCCCCTTCATGTCAAAAAAATCAGTGGAGTCCCTGTAGTGTGCATTTAGTTTACACTTAACTACATACAGGATATACTAAACTACTTAGATATAGCTTTAATTGGCAAAATATCTGATTACAGACATAATGTGTGAGAAAATCTGCTGCTATGCACAATTATAGTTATGTTTGCTAAATACTGAAAAAGGTCAAGTTTTACATCATTTTGTAATTGATAATGTGTTGCATCAATTGTTATCAAAAAGATATATGCAGTCTGAAAGACGATAAGTGTTCCCATCAAGGTCCTGAATTAAATATTGAATTGAATTGGTACATGCCGAGCTGTTCATTAGGGCGTCATAGGACACATTGTTAAGGTCGTTGACTTCAAACTACTTGCCTCTCACTACTGCGGGTTCGAACCCTGCAAATGACATTTGATTCTTCATTGTAAGGAAGCTATCCAGCAAGTCGTCATATGGTCTTTTAAAATGTTATTGCGACATAGTATTTCACCAAAACAAATAATGAAAAATAGATAAATCAATTAAAAAAAACAAAAAACGACAAATTAGTAAATCCCTAATAAATTTGTGTCTGTATTTTTAGACCTGCAAAAGGCTTTTGATTGAGTTGACAATGCAATTATTTTATATAAACTCAAACTTTAGCACTTTCACATCATTAAAACTGTTTCATTCGTATCTGTCTAAAAAGTCTAAAAATATACTAGTAGGTAGTAGACAAAGCTAAAGATTGCAAAAGCAATATCGCATGCTTTTTATAATGCATTCCTTTTTTCCTATTTTTGAGTATTGTTGTAAAATATGGGGGAAAGAAACGAAAAATATATATGCCGAATATACAAAATACAAATTCGAATTTGCAAATTTAATCTAGACTTTCCAATAAGAAAACGAGCAGAAAATTTATCTAAAAGATTAAAAATATTGCCTTTCAAGGAAAGATGTATTTTTCACACCGGTGTCCAAGTATTTAAAACACTGAATCATACGTCCCCTCAGTATATCCGAGCCTTACTTACCATATCTAAAAATCAAAAGTATAATCTAAGATCAATATCTCATGGAAATGTAATTTTGCCCTACAAACCACGTACTAATTATTTCAATGACGCATATCAATTTAATACCATGTTTTTTTTTGGATTTCTATACCGTTGACTATTAGAAAGAAAACAAAATTGTCTATATTTAAGAACGTTTCAAGAAATACTTATATAATCAACTTCATACATATATTTTCATTATTAATTGTATTTCTTACTATAAAATGTTTTCTAATAATGGGTGTCTGTCTTAGATTTTAGTTTTTGACTGTGTTAATTTTGTAAGTTTTTTACTTTGTAAATTGCAGATCAAAATAATGCACTGAGGAAAGTTTTATGTTTAATGATAGTTATTGATAAAATGAATTGTATGAATGTTCAGTATGTTTGTTAAGATATATACTAAGATTTTGATTACCATTTAATAATTTCCTTTAAATGTTATATTGTTTTCGATTGATTTGAGCTCTTTTGACTCTGTGTGTGCGCGCTCGCATGCGCTCGTGCGTGTGTGCGTGCGCGTGTGCATGTGTGTGTTTAATTTAAAAGGCCGCATTGTAAATAAGGTGTTATAATCTGTATAATTATGTCTGTATGTGTTACCTTCTGTAAAAAAATTATTACTATTATTATTATTATAGTTTAGAGACTTTTCCGTTGTTAATGTGTCATAGTAAAATCGTAAACATATACATGCACAGTGCGTTAACTGTAGTGCAGGTATTAGTTACCCATAGAAATACATTTATCACATTCAGATGCTTGCTCACTGGTTACTTTTTTCTGGGGTTTCATATTGTGACAACACAAAACGTGTCTTTGTTTTTGCTTGTGATACTAAGGAGAATTATTATATGTAATTCATATGTTATTTATCTATTATCTCTTATGATAGAGAATAATTTCATGCAATTTATTAACATCAAATTAAGTCTAACAATAAGCCTGCTGGAGACACTCCGAGTGTAAATCAGATTACCGCGTGTTTTGATGTTCTGTCTATTGTTTGTTCAGCAGTTTTTTGTTAGAAGTTAGACGATTGGTGTTGATAAATTACATATAATTACATATATATTTGTTTTAAATTCATTAATAAAGGTTATAATATGCTCAAATTTGAAATTTCGAAAGACTGATAATTACAAAGCAGTCTCTTTTGAAATGTAAAATAATCACCTTGATTTTAACTCTACACACTTAAAAAACTGGCAGTTTTTACAAGCATTGACCAATTTAATTTGGCAAGAAATAGGGAATGCAGCTTCCAGAATATAGTTAATGTACTTACTTAATCAAATTAAACATATTCAGTGAGAATTTACTAGATTTCAATAAATATCTGCTATAGAACTATTTTACTCAGATATCAGCATAGTATAGCTTTAGTAATAATCATTCTTGTAAGAACTTATGAAAGTACATACGAAATTAGTCATTTTTATTATTCAATAGTAGGTAGGTAGTTAGAGAGGTATGCAGACAAGTAAGTAGGTAGTCAGACAGATATGTGGTTTAAAAGGCAGACAGGTAGGTAGGTAGGTAGGTATGTAGGTAGGCAAATAGGCAAACAAGTGGATAGTTAAGTAGGCAGAAAGGTAGAAAGGAAACAAAAGTTGATATTAAAAAGAAATTACTGAATTCACGAGTTCCACACGCTGTCATAACATCACATATTGGTGTTGGTTGGGAGCCTAGAATTGACAAAGACACAGTTTATTTGTGTTGCCCATGATCACATACGTAACTAGTCTGAATTCAATGTCATACAATATAGCTATTGATTCACTGATTTCGAATGAAAACTTAGAAATTGATTGTGCCCTTTGATACTGAAACACACTGCAATACATCTGTATTTTGTTTATACATCTGTATTTTGTTTATACATCTGTATTTTGTTTATACATCTGTATTTTGTTTCTCTTGTATTTTATTTCTCTCTACATTATGTGGACATGTAAGATCTGCTTATTTTGCTTTTTATGTATTGTAATCATTATGTTTGTGGACGAAGAGCTATGCTCAAGTCCGAAAAAAAAAAGAAATAAATATTCTGTTCTGTTCAAATCTTGATTATTTCTATAATATCGTGACTCACATGTGTACAGAAATTCCTCATGTTTTTTCAAAAAAAAAACAAAAAAAACATTTGCCAAGGTTTTGTAAAAACCATCTCTGAAAGAAGCGGATAAAAAATGATTCATCAAATTGTATGACAATTTGTATGCGCTAGCTTGGTACAGTGTTCCCAAAATCGGCGTTTACTCATATAAACTGAATCAATCACATGTTGTAGACTTATTTCCGAATTATATAACACGAAAAGGTAGGCACACTTCCCCAGTATACCGAATATCAAAAACAATGTGATGACACAATAACACAACCATGCCTTACATATACAAACTGGATCAATCACATGTTGTAGTCTTCATTTAATAATTATATAACACGAAAAGCCTGGCGCACTGGTCTGGTATATAGAATATTAAAAACAACGTGATGACGGTGCTTGTTTACTTTAAAGACAACAGATTACAAAAGTGTTGCAAGTTTTCCTTTTTTCTTTCTTTTTTTTTCGGAAAATAAAAAATCTATTCTTATAGATATAACAAATCTTGATATACAACCAAAACCATTAAAACACGAACTGCGTGTTCCGGTGTGACATGATCTGCTGTAATCAATATTGTTCCATAAAAAAGAGGTTGTCCTATTAAAATTTACATAGTAAGTGAGGAAAATATGCACATTGGTCAGAATGTTGTACGACTGAACTGACAAAAGACAAAGGAGAACATTGATAAGAATAACAGACCAAATGCACCGATTTGTTTGATTTGTGCATATCTAGTTCCAATACGTTCTAACCTAATTTAAATCAAAGTACCTCATCAACTGTTAATTTGAACGTCGAAACAAAGACCCATAAAATAGCAATGATTGCCTCATATATTAAGTATAAAACAGAACAGACATTGTTAGTATGACATCCAGACTTTATCTTATTCATACATTTGCCGATTAAAAAACAAAATTAATGATAAAAAGTTTGAACTTTGATGGGGAAAATAAACTAGAAGTTTTTTTGTATGATTTTTTGTTGTTGTTTATGATGTTTTTTCCATTTACTCTCATAAAAAAATGGTCCATAATAACCTACATGTAGTAAGATTATCTGCATTGTATTAGTTAAACAAACAAATACAACATTATGGCATGCATAGCTTTATTTCGCACATATCTAAATAAAAAAGAACAAATACAAAAAAAGAGTGTGAAAACAGAAATGAATATGTATGGTGCACATCCTGAAAGGTAAAATCCCGCGAGATAAAATGAATATATTATAATAGATGACAACATCTGATACGGTTTAATTCAATTATTCATGAGATGTTATACAAACTGCGATAACTTTTGTTAATGTATGAAAATGTGGGGCATTTGCTCTTTTATCACTTTCATCTCACAGAATGCATTACAGTCGAAATGAAATACAATAAATACAGTAAATTAATCACACTGAAATAACCACTATAAATTTACCTCTATTTTATGTTTAAAATAAACATAACATCAAAGTGGAATATTCAATTTGTATATGAATAATGTGAAACTTAACATTTATTCGGTCAATTCAATAAATTAATTAATAAAAAATGAAATTGTTTACCACATTTATTTTTGGTTATTCATCAGAGGGGTTTCATTTTGTTGTAAACTCTTTTTACTGTTCGTTTAATTGTTTTTCGTACTTTTACAGAAAATGAGATACATATACTATATTTATGAATATTTACAAGTAATTGTAATCCCCGGTGCTTTTTAATTAAATTTATTCATGAAATGTAATATAACCACATGGTCTGTGCTTATTTTTCGCAATGTATGCATTTGCTCTTTTTTTCATTTTGATCCCGCAATAGCTTTAACATAAAATATGCAATTATCGATATGCAGTTACCTTTATTTTATGTATAAAACGTAACATAAACCATATAAAAGCAAACGAACAAGCTATCTTTCATATAATCAAAGTGAAATATTTAAATTTGTAAATGATTGATGTGACACTAAATATCTATTCGTTCAATAAGTTATATTTTTAAATAATGTAATAGTTTATACACTGCTCTTTACTTAGGGGATATCAAAGTGTTCTTTTCAATCCTAAATAAAAGTGCATGTACTTGACTATCGTCGGTTACACACGATATATATTCCGTACTATTCCGTACAAATATACATTATCATCGTCTGTTACCCACGGTATACATTACGTACTATTCCATACGTAATGTAGTATTATTGGGGGAATACACAGTTTTCAAGGCTTCTCGACAAACTACTGACTGCGCCACAATCAAAACCTAACACATAAGTCTGTAATCACACGCCTAAAATAAATGCATTATTTCATATTTAACATATACGTATGTATCTAACAGCAAACAATTAAAAATACATGTACACCGTCTAGTTTTCTGGCACATAACTCTGTATTTTTTATCGTTTTGATCGCGAAAATCAACGACAAAAAGAGTGGATTATCCCTATTCGCAAAATAACAAAAATATATTAACGTCAAAAAATTAAAACACAAGCTATAGTGTTTCTTCCTTCTTCTGCATACCCTCTAAATTGAAGGGCTGATTTCCGAGTTGGCTTTATGTGTCATACATCCGAATCTGACAGGTACTCCCCAAAATGTACGGGTCAAACACCACTAAAATCAAGTTTACTTGATAACGAAACACAGAAACGAGCCACTGAAACTTAAAATATAGCAACTCTAAATATTTAGAAGCTCAAATATCCACTTCAATTACAAAATGGTCTCTTATTTGTAATTGAGGTAAACAACCGAGACTGTGTTTTGCCTCCTATGTACGGTATATATACCGTGGATAACCGACGATAGGTCATGCAGTATGCACGGAATATACCTTGGGAAAGCGACGATAAATAATGTAGTATGTACGGATTATATACCGTGGTTAACCGACGTTAGATGATGTATGTATGTAGTCGAAGCTTAATGAGGGTCCGACCGCCCGTATGGACACAAAATGCAGCTTTCCCTGTCGAGTACGGACCCCGGACATGTCACCAGTCATACCATTAAAGAGCTAATTTTGAAGCATAAAGTGGTGATTATTTACCTCCTTGCAATTTCCACGTAGTATTAGCCAAATATACGAATTTTGAGCCAAAAGTAAGTCACTGCACGTCTGTCAATGAGAACCTAAAAGTACAGTAACCCGAGACAATAATCAAAGGAGGTAGCCCTTAAAAGGGCTGTTGGTGCCAGAAATAGGCCTGCCATTCAAGCTTTCTATCCGTGCTAGTGGCTCGGGCATCCTTGTACACCTTCCTCGTCGACCCAGAGCCTACTTTGTAGGGCCACTCCCCTCGACATTAGCAGCCGGTCTGCAGTACAAGTTTCGTAATTTTGCGCCATCCAAAGACTTCAAATCTTCTGCCGATGCCCTGTGCCTTCTCAGCGACGGGAAGTGAGAAGCGACGTTAGATACGGGATATACCGTAAGTTACCGACGATGATACTGGATGAAAAAAAAACATTAAACATGTTTTGGTTTGCAAACAAACATTAATTACATATAAATAATTAAGATGCCGACGTTAAGAATCAATTTTGAAATATCGTTGAAACATTATTTTAACGGGAATAATTTGTAAAATGTCGGCGATGTTTATGACTGAATTCATTAAAATGACATCTATTATTTAATATAAATCAATTATAACTTTTCAAGTTTAGATTAAAAGGTAGTTCCCATGGTAAAATTAAATAACATTTATATTGTTGACAATTCCGAACAAGTACCGATTGTTTGTAAGCATACTATTTATAATACATGTAATAACGTTTCTTTTCTTGCCAACCGAGCATATTATCTATTGCGCTAGTAATCCGATACGGACGCACCTCTCAGGTCGCGGTCAATGGATGCAATGAAAGATATATGCCATGTGTTCTAAAAACGGTTTTAATTGCATCTATGTGTAATTAAAACTAAATCTATAGATAATAAACAATATTCTGCTGATATTAGGTAAATCCTTCATTTATACATAATATTATCAAATTCCAGTTCAGCTTCTGTCATAAATGTCGCTCGGTGCGTCTCTTCCTTTCTCAGCGTAATAAAGTCCTGATGAAAGCACTGGTCACTGCTTACCGTTTCATTTTGTTTTACGAGAGCGTTAGCTTTTTTTTTCGGGTCGGTTAATATTGTATTATTTATTTGAAAAGCTGGGAGGGACGAATGTTATTTCCCTTAATTTTTTCGTACAAATTTCCCATAGATCATTGGAATTTGTTTTATATGTGATTTTACTGCAAAATTGTTCCAACGAATCGCGTTTAGCTTTTTTATGGTATCTTTTGTGGCCGACATCGTATTTTTTCCTAGCTCATATTTATAATTTCTTCGTCTTTGTTCTCTTTTTTTGATGGCTTGAGTGCATTCCCCATTCCACCACCAGTTAGGGGGCCTTATATTCATGGAAAGGGATATCAGGCATTTCACACATTATTGTATTTGTTATAATTTCAATATATTAACTTGTTTTCAACGCTGCCGATTCATTTCCCATGTTGCTTTTAAGAAGTTTATCGTCCAATGGTAGATCCACATCTCGTATGCGTTGTGTGGTTTTACTAATTATTTATTGTTGCTGTTTTAATTTAAGATATTGTTTTTTAATAACATAAATATGTAATAAATAATAGAAGAAAATGATAAAACATTTACTGTTTGACATCAATGGTATAAAGGATTAAGTGGGAATCTGAAGCGTGAACAAGCTTATTTTACTCGGAAATTATTGACCATTAAGGAGCCATAACTGTGACAAAATCTTTCAAACAAAAAATCAAGATACTAGGCATGGTGACAAACAATCCTGTGAAGTTTCACTGAAATCTCCCAGCGGTTTTGGAGATGTAGCCTAGCCTGGACAAGCTTATTTTTCTCACAAATAGACTATTAAGGGGTTATAACTGCACACAAAAAAAATCAAGCAGAATACCAGGATGCACAACAAGGTTAAGTGACAAACAATCATGTGACGTTCCCCCCCCTCCAGCGGTTTTTGTGATCGAACGCAGACAAGCTTTTGTTACTCAAAAATTGACCATCAAGGGGCCATAACTGCAAAAAAAAATCACGATACTATGCACAATTAGGCATTGTGACTAACAATCCTGTGAAGATTCACTGAAATCCCCCAGCGCTTTTGGAAATGAAATGCGGACAGGATTGCCGGACGGACGGTGCGATTACTATACGCCGCCCTTCGGGAGCATAAAAATGTAAACTAAAAGAAATAACTGACTTCCCCCTACATGGGCTTTGCCTACTTTCATTTTATGAATACTACAGCATTCGGGTTGCTATGAACTGCATTAAACAATGAATCAGTGTCAGCTCCAGGCTCTTTAAGTACCTTTAAATATTTCCAGTGCGAATGAGTCAATCGCATATTCTCGGCCCTTTCCGTCAAACTTCGGATAAGGACCTCGAAATCAATAGTAAAAACAAACACATACCAAACAACGGTACCGATATTTCGGTCTTGCCTAAGCTTAAGCTACAGTCTCACTAACATCCCGGCAGAACCCCGGTTGACGCCCGGGGTGATCAGAAAACGACCGGGTTACAACCGGAATACATTGTACATCCATAACTCTGCCGGCAACGTCCGGGATGATCCGGGAACATCCGGCATTTGACCACGAATGGAATAAAATATTAAATATCATCGGGGTGGTCCGGGACGATCCTGGAATTTTAGCTTTGCCGGCTTCATCCTAAAGCTGCGGTCTCACTTACTCCCGGCAGAGCCCAGGACCATCCCGGTAAGTTACCGGGATTATCCGGGACGATCCTGGGTGAAATTATTGTTGCGGTCACACTTACCCCGGCAGCACTACGGTAGTTCTCAACTAACCACCCAGGATGCGCTCCGGATCATCCAGGCAGAGCCCAGGTGAAGCTACGGTTCATGCCGGTGCTTCCCCGGTCGTTCCCGGATGACGCCGGAAGAGCCCCGGTTGACCCAGGTAGAGCCCTGGGCTCTGCCTGGATGGTCCGGAGCGCTTCCTGGGAGGTTAGTTGGGAGTTACCGTAGTGCTTCCGGGGTAAGTGTGACCGCAACAATAATTTCAACCCGGATCGTCCTGGATCATCCTAGTAACTTACCGGGTGGTCCTGGGCTCTGCCGGGAGTGAGTGATACCGCAGCTAAGAAACTTATTATGTAAAAACTAGTAATTTAATGCTGTTAGTTATTGACTAAGTTTATGCAAAGTATCGAATAAAAGCCAATCTAAATTAAATGAATTTATAGATATAAAAGTAAATAACACATTGTTTATATACTTATTGGTATTGTTATCGAAACCAGAAGTACAAAAGGCCTATCTATTCAGATTTTTTTATAATCGTACATCAGTGGGGATTTTTAAATTTATTATGGTTGCCAGACACATTTTCAATCATAATTTTACCGAAAAAGACTTTATTTTGTCTTTATATGTCAAATATATATGTCCGTCATGCATTATCAAATATTACACTCTCTGTTATTGTTTACATTTAAAACCACGTGTTAGAAGTATTTTCACTCCGTATTAAGTCCAAGGTTATTATGAATAATAACCGAAATGTTCCGATATGCAAACGCTTGGAGTGCCCTTTGATCAAAATGTGTTCTCATTAATTAAATGATTTTCTCTTAAAATTATTATGCAAATTTTGCATTATTGCATTTTTGTTCAAAGAGTTATTGCTGTAATAAATGTAAATATAAACAATTTTGAATAAACGTATTTTGTGACCTACAAAAATTGGTGTAAATCCGATAGAGACAGAATTCAATTTATGTTTTGCACTTCACGTCATTGTCGATTGTCACCTCATTCCCGTCGACGTTTCTAATTTCTATAGAACAGTAAAGAAGAACACTAATATATTCATAGAAAATATGACATTCTAGCATTTGATACATTTTTTTTAATCTTTGTACGTGTACAAGTAAACAATTCCCATTTAAAAATATACCAAAATATGCCCTTCAATGTAAAACTTAAAAACATACGTTTTTGATCGGATTTCAACATCACGGAGTAAATTTCGATAGCACCTTGGGGTAGATTATCATACATATCTACGGATTTTCTATTGTACTAGTTAACTCCCTTTGACTGATAATTCTATTTTAGTATTTATTTAGTGTAAGTATATGGTTTTTATACTCCAATTACATGTATAATGGGTCTTTTTTCCGGTACGATGAAATAATTAACACATGGTTCCGCCACGGGGTATTATCATATATAGGTAACACACTAAGAATATACAACACCAATCATATATATCAGAAATAGAAAAACGACGACAACAAAAACAGAACATGCATATAAGGACAAACACATGACGACTTTAAAGCATGTATAATATGTGAAATCTCTAGAATAAGATCATTTAAAATCAATTTGTTTATTTCACTTAATTATCAAAGTGATTGACTCATTCATATACGTTCGACAGACACTGAACTTAACACTTTGTTTAAACATTCATTCATTCATTCATTCATTCATTCATTCATTCATTCATTCATTCATTCATCCATTCATTCATTCATTCATTCATTCATTCATTCATTCATTCATTCATTCATCATTCATTCATTCATTCAGTCATTAATTAATTTATTAATTCATTCATATATTCATTCATTCATTCATTCATATTGACATCAAGATATTTTTCATGTTCTGCATTATTTAAAAACATTTTAGACTGTCAACGTAGCGAATATTTAAAGGTATACTGTTCCTAATGTTCATGCCATGATAAGAACAGTTACTGTTTATTATTATAAATCACATTTATGATAATAAAACAGAAACTCCTTGATAAAGAGGGGTTTATCCCCTTGAAAATGTGGGGGTTAAAAAATTGTGAAGTTGATAGCTATTATTTAAATGTTTCCAGAATGATTTTAAAATGTTATTGTCCAATATCTTTTCGTGAGTTATATCTAAATAGTATATTTTGTTGTCTGTTAAAGGAATCAATTCTGTCATATAAGTCGGTGCCATCTTATTAAAAAATTAAAAGCAAGTACCACAATGTGATATTTTCATCTGTCATTGAATGGTAACCAGTTAAGAGATTCGAATAGCTCCATTGACGGAGATCTTTGTTGTTGCTCTAAAATGAGTTTAGCAATTCGTTTTTGTAATTAACAAACATTATTAATGTAGTTTTTTACCCTATATAATACAACAATATAATAATACAAATCATGCACGGGGCTTTGATTCATTGTCGTATTTGAAAGGCTATTTAGTAAATAAATGTTAGTTGTCCAGCTCGAGGTCCTTATCCGAAGTTTGACGGAAAGGGCCGAGAATATGCGATTGACTCATTCCTACTGGAAATATTTGAAGGTTCTTTAAGAGCCTGGATCTGACACTGATTCATTGTTTAATGCATTATATAGCAAGTCTGACCCACAATTTCGAGATAACAAATCTCGCACTCTAACAGATTGAGCTATGCGACTTTTTATTATTAATGGTTATATTGTGCTTTATATTATATGGAGGGAAACTGTGACGTCAAACACATTAAATCTGTATCGGCGATAAAGTTATCCCGTAAGTTTACATTTTTGTGAGATTTATCGAGACCGCCATAATGAATTTGCAAAGAAAATAAAAAAAAAGAATATATCGTGGTAGCAAATACGCTAAAACTGATTGAAATAATAATACAATGGCAATTGGGTCGATATCTATACGTTACAAGTTTGACATCTTAAATATCATAACCCTGCATGACGTAATTATAAGTCTGTTGAGAGACGCTTTGGTGAATAAGTAATATGTGTTTTGTGCTAGATTTTTAACTTACTTTATTGATAAAATAAGATTTTGCATTTTTCAAAACTATTTTAGATTTTCTAAATTTAATTTGAATACTTAATGCAGATGTGTTTTCACCTTAAGTCTATCCCTTGGATTTCTGACGATAACAGTTACTGATACGCACGCCATCGTATTATCATGAGTTAGTTACGAGAATCAAAATAAGGGACGAAAACTGACTTGTAAAAAAAATGAAAGGAATAAAAAAAATAGAAATATGCAAATTATCATGGGTAATGGAAGAAATATTTACTATAAACTTATTCGGTAACGTAAAATTTCTGATAACTTAACCATCTAGATGACACAAATCGATGAACACCAAGGGCCAAAAAATCTCGCGCAAGGGATTATGGGCCTGAATGGGAAAATTTCCTATTTGATTTTCCTTCTTAAATATAGATCGCCAGAGTGATTTCACTTGTCAAACACATCCATACTTATTAAGTTCTTGATATTAAATTTTACTCTTAAAGAAAGGTTATTTTTTATCAATATACGGGTATATTCTATATTCTTTTATAAAATCATAATAAATGTCATCATTATAGCAGAGATGATCCATAACCCTAATGATTACGATAGTATGCGTTCAACATAGAGATAGAAAATAAATTGTAATAACATTTATCATAAAGAAGGAGCATAGCCAGGCTCGAATTAGGGTCCCCGGAATTGACAACTAATATATCGCTTTTAGAAAAGCCGTGATCGAGAGCCCCCGGGAATTGGCCATATACGTCAAAGGTATTTTTTATCAAGTATGTAATCATAAAGTTATGTAAGTTTGTGTATGAAAAGGTTAATTCTGCTCTAACATTACAGGCATACAATATAGCACATTTAATTTACATAAGTGCCTAGATGTACAAGACACTAATTAAGTATGACGCCATGACATGTCGCATTCTTTTATTAGTTTAATTTGTGTTAAACATCATAAGTCAAGGCTTTGATCTATAATGCAGTGTTACCGATCATGTCATTTTCTTTTTATCAAATGAAAACATTTCATTATACAAAATAGTCCACTTGTTTGCCTTAAATGTCTGATATCGGGAGATTGGTACGTGTGCTTGCTCTTGAAAATTTTGGAATTCAGTTTCGATTTTAGAAACATTCTACCAGAAGAATACCTAACCATCTGATATAACTAAGAATTAAGTGTACCGTCCACTTAATGTCCAGGATATCTTAAAGTAACAGCAAAGTTCTCTATGAAAATATTACTTTAATCGAGTAATATTCCCTTGACGCTATATAAAAAGTCACGTGGGTAGAGGTGTTAAAATTTAATTGTAGTGCTTTTTATGTTAGCCATTGAAGTGATAATGTATATAGGACTTTCAAAAACAGTTATTATTCATAGCGGGCGCTATGGTGCAGTGGTAACACTGTCTGCCTATCAATCAAGGGTCCTGAGTCGATCCCTGCTTTACTCCTCACTACACAAGACATGACAAACAAAGAATATAGGAAATCTAAGACTAACGACAGAAACAAACATACAGGAGACTAAACGGTTACAAAAACATACAGATACTGCATTCTATAAGAACGGGACATTCTACAAGATTCTGAATGGAACAGACCACAAGACACGAAACGGAACAGACAACGGGGACCGATACCAGAAGAACTAACGGAATACTTAACAACGGAATAACTTCAAAAATAAAAACTTAAAACGACAGAAAAGAATGGAGAGACAATAAGTGACATCAACAAGACACATAACGGAAAGGACAGCAAAATATATACTTCACTGCCTAGTGTTCGGAGTACCACCATTAGATTTCCAGATTAATGGGGACAAAAAAAAAAGAGATGTTACGGTTTTCTGACTGCAAGTCAGCAAAAAACGCAGCATTATACAAGACACTGACTGGAAAAGAAGATATACAATTAGAAAAACATATAACAATGAGACAGAAAATAAAGATACAAGTAACGGAACAAATAACAAACACTTAAAGGAGCATAACAAGGTTAATAAGTATCGACAGAGTTACTTGACGGAACAAGTCACAACGATACAGGCAAGAAAAAACGTAAGCCAAGACACATAAAAGAGAAAACAAGGACCGATAACAGAAGAAGTAATATGCAACGACGGAACATTTCAGGACAACAACAAAAGACAAGTTCTTAACAGAACGGTAAATAACAAATACAGACGGCAACAGACCGAACAAAACACATAAAAATAAAAACTTAAATAACCAGTAAGAACGGACTCAAAATATGACTATATGTGACTACCTGTCACAGATGTCAAAAAGTGTTTTTGTCATTAATTATGTTCAGTATATCTTACACTCTTTTCTACAATGAATAATAATTAAATATATTAACATAAACTTCAGCTAAATTATGTATTACAAAAACTTTGATTTTTTCCGTTTAATCATAACTGTTTGATAGGTATTGGGATTTCCGCGTTTTATGTTGATGATATAAAGCTCTAAATATATTTAAAGCTAAAGTGTAAATAAGTATACCGGTCATCTCTAATCAAATCTAAAGAATTAAACGTTGTGTCTTTGCCTTTAATTACGTCAAGCAACACATACTTATATTATTACTTTTCCCAATATATCTAAATTAAATACATTACCGTATCCCGGGCATCTCGGATTCCGGGATTTATCCCATGTTTTATCTTTTTAAAAGAGTAGTCTTTCGGGATCCGGTGGTATTCTCGAATAAGGCTAGAGTTACACAAATTGACACATCAAGTTGACCTGAATGGTTTATTTGATTTAACATAAAATGCAATGAAAAATATTATGATTAATTAAAACATGTGCCATTTAATTTTCCAACTTATACATGAAATGTAGTCGCCTGTCTTTATTGTCTGAAAAGGTCAGGAAACATGTTAACAACTTCCATAAGCATTGGATATTATTTATTCACACAGAACATATTATATCAACAAAATATACAAAAAGTTTTCACTCTGCATATGTCATAGAAAACAAACATAAACGACTATTAATTTGACACTATTATAAAACTTGTATTGAATATCTACTTCTAGACAATAGCTTGTCGTTTTGCCAAAAGCAATGATACAATGTCTGCATTAACAATCTTCATTACTTATCTTACGTTGGCATACATACATTTGAAATTTTGCAATCTTGTATGTAAATTAATATACTAAGAAGAAGGACAAATCTAATATAGTTTGAATAAGAATGCAATCAACATACATGGTTTAATAACATTCAGATATATAAACATGTCACCAAGATACATACTTTTAGCGGATATTCACCTTCATACAAATCATCTTTCCCCCCTTTATTTTTTATTTTGCAACTGCTGCATATTAAATGGTCGGATAGCCATACTTGATAAAGCCGAATGTTTACTGAACATTCATTGAAAGCTAACATATTCATCGACATGGCACACCGTTTTATTTTCTGCAATTAATTGCACAGTGCGTGAGATTATATGGAAATCTTCAATAAAGTTGATTTACTAGACAGACGCGCGTGATCAAAACTAATGAAAAACTGTCTTTTTAAGAGATTTTATATGATTTCCTGCATTCGTGCATCACTTCAGACGATTATTCCTCTCCCATCCGTGAAGTATGTCTTAAAGGCATAAATTTGTTCTATCTTGGTGCCAAAATATTTGGCTTCCACTCTTAAATATTACATTTTACTTTATTTCAAACTTTGCCCATTTGTATTAAAGGGCCATTATACCCCATAAGCAGACATGCTTTCTTTTTCATGTCGCGTGTGATTTACCTTTTTAAACATGTCGCGTGTGATTTACCTTTTTTTCATTTCGCGTGTGATTTACCTTTTTTTTCATGTCGCGTGTGATAATTTTTTTTTTACATGTCGCGTGCGATTTACCTTTTTTTCATGTCGTGTGTGATTTACCTTTTTTTCATGTCGCGTGTGATTTATTTTTTTTTCATGTCGTGTTTGATTTACCTTTTTTTTCATGTCGCGTGTGAGTTCCTTTTTTTTCATGTCCCATGAGATTTACCTTTCTTTTTCATGTCGCGTGTGATTTACCTTTTTTTTCATGTCGCGTGTGATTTACCTTTTTTTTTTCATGTCGCGTGTGATTTAACTTTTTTTCATGTCGCGTGTGATTTTTTGACGTCATGTTTATAACTTCCAAAGAATTTATTTTAACCATATTCTACTTCTATTACATTTTGCCAAAAAAAAACTTTTTTTCATGTCGCGTGTGATTTACCTTTTTTTTATTTCGCGTGTGATTTACTTTTTTTTTTCCATGTCGCATGTGATTTACCTTTTTTTCATGTCGCGTGTGATTTACCTTTTTTTCATGTCGCGTGTGATTTACCTTTTTTTTCATGTCACGTGTGATTTACCATTTTTTCATGTCGCGTGTGATTTACCTTTTTTTTCATGTCGCGTGTGATTTTTTGACGTCATGTTATTACTTCCAAAGAATTTATTTTAACCATATTCTACTTCTATTACATTTTGCCACTTTGAAAGGCCAAAGTGATTTTTTTTGTATAGACGTCAAAAAGCTGGTGTCCTGATAAAGCTTCAAAAAGAATAATTTTGTAGCCGATTGTTTGAATCAAACTTTACTAATGTTGTTATTTAACAATTTTAAACTGTCAGAGTGATTTAGTATTTTGAATGGAAGTCAAAACACTACTTTGTTTACATTTTGCTTTCTAATCAGAATTACTGGTAATTACACAATAATCTCTTTTTTCTAAATGCAATTAGCATCCAACATAGCCTAAAATCATTATTAGAATATTATTAAACTTTTGTTTGCCCTTTTTAAAGAAAGAATAATCGATTCGTTGCTAGGGTATCGCATTGTAACATTGCCAGCGATTGGCTGAAAAAGTGCAGGGAAAACCGTATGATTCAATTTATACATGAGGTGATTGGATGAAAATGGGGTATTTTTACATGTAAGTATAAAAACTAATTTAAAAAGTAGCACTACATTGTTTTCTGAAGAGCATGAAATTATTCATGAGTCTCTATGATAATTTTGACTTGGATATTTGCATTAAATTTTATAAAAAAAGTGTATGTCAGTCCTGTGATCAGCAGAAAATTTAAATGATATGTGGATAGTCCCATTTGAAGTCATTTTGCAAAAAACTCGGTTGGCTACCCCTATTCAACATGAACAGGCATTTCATTTTGCTAAAAAAAATACCTCTTTAACATGAAAACTCAATTTTAAGGTAGGATTAAGGATCGTTTCTTAAAATGTAAGTTTATGGAAATATCAATGTGAGTGTCTGACTTTCAAGACGTTAGGTTATAATGGCGATAAAAACTAATCTTTGTGGAGAAAAGTATATTGCTTTGATGATATCGGTTCAGCAATGAACTTTCACGAATTTAATATTGTATAATTTAACATTTACGAAAAAAATGCAAAAAAAAAAAAAAGGTTGAAGTAAAAAAAGAACCATTTTTCATTGATTCGCCTACCAATTTCCGCGTCTTAACGCTATGTTTATACATAACGCAAATGACGTCACATCAATATATATGCACAATCGTGCAACACCACATTTACGTAGTCTTACGTATTTACGTTGTCGCAAAAACAGCACGGGTATGTGATAAAAATTGTTTCATATTAAGTTAATAGCAATGCAAAAAAAACAGCAATCTATATTCATTGAATTTATTATCATCAGCGAGTTTTAAAAGTGTATGCATGTTTTATATCATCAGCAAAATTCTAACCTTATCGTCAAACGATAGCATAATTCATGTACGATAACAACTGCAATGCTAGAGTGGTCAATACGTTTACAAAGTAACCCATTAACATTTATTTACTCTGCAAATATGTGTACGCCAAACATAGGTGTGCTACATAATGACCTGTAAATAAACTATCGTGTGTATACTTTAATGTTACCTGTAAAGTTGTTTGTTTTACGTTTGACCAGTTCACCTTTATGTGCTGCATTTTGACCTATCTGCAACTTGCTATGCGTTGAGAAGATAGTTAACTTTGTGAAGAGTAAAAATTTCATTCGGAGTGGGACTATTTGTTCAGGTAAATGATTATACAATTGATAAATCATTTAAAAAAAATAGAAAAAAAACACACTCAATTTTCAATCAGATTAATTATCACAAACTTCTGTAACAAATAAATTTATGCATTGTAAATCACATTGACAATTTTTCCCGCATACATTTGACTCCAATGCTGTTCTTTTTTTAAAATTTTATTTGAATGTATTTATTAAATATAAAGGACAGGAAAACACTTAAAGATCCTAAATGTTCTATTTAAGGATGTAACAATACAAACGTAAAAAAAAATATGTGTCTATAATTATTCTTTTAAAACAGTTTTCAAATATCCAAGAATGTTTAAAATATGTACTATAACAGCAAATATTTATACACATTATAAGTATTCATTGAAATATATGCATTCATTTCTTATTTAAAAAATCGGCTTAATACTTTTTCGAAAACATTTTTTTTAATTACCTCCTTTTATTTGCATGAAATGTAAATTTGGTATTATTTTTACAAACAATGCGTCTTCGACATTACAATATAAATAAATCTTCATTTGAGCATTATATAAATGATATAATACCATAAAAAATGAGTTACATGATCTTTAAACAATTGTATTCATGGTGGTGTATTGTTTTGTTACTTATGATAATCAAGATGTATTTTATTGCAGATAATCCGATTAACTAACGGTTGAGAATGATTCAGAAATTTCTGTTGTCGGGATCTATAGGGACGACAATCCTTGTTGCTATAGTAACGGGACTTGTTGTGTATTGGTTGATACAAAAATGGAAGTACAAATACCCGCCCGGTCCAACGGCTTTTCCCCTCATTGGAAACATGATGCGTAAGTACCTATCATATATAGCACATTGCCGAATAATGTGATTTCTTTGTGATCTGATTGGTACAGAAAATTATGCATATACAAATTTGATCTATTAGTAGGTAATAGTATCTTAAATTACTTTTTAAAAAATACTTTTTTTTATTTGTAAAAAAAGCGAAAAAAGGCGCATTCTATAAAGAAGTACCAACACAAATACTTGTTTGGGGGTAAAGTCGTTTTATTTCCTCGTAAAACAAAAGTGCATTGCAGTACGGAAAATACTACGTGTGCAGCCACACGCAAAAGTAAAGTGGTAAAGGCACCGTAAATAGGTGTTAT